>NW_016107514.1:1311599-1343491 GCF_001604975.1 Cebus imitator | reverse complement strand
CCCAGCTGATTTTTTGTATTTTTAGTAGAGACGGGGTTTCACCATGTTGACCAGGATGGTCTCGATCTCTTGACCTCGTGATCCACCCGCCTCGGCCTCCCAAAGTGCTGGAATTACAGGCGTGAGCCACTGCGCCCGGCAAGCCCACCCTTAATTATAATGATATGATACAAAATTTGGAGAAATATGTTTACTCAACAGAAAATTCCAAAAAAGGACTGAGAGCCTGACATTTTGAGTAATGTACTATCTTAAATGACAGAAAAATTACATCCAGGATAGCTGTGTGAAGATCTCCACAGACTTGCTCCCCAGTGAAAAAAACTGTTAACTCACAGAAATTTAAAAAAAAAAAAAAAAAAAAAAAAAAAGTGTATGAAAACTTTCCTAAGGGTATACAGCAAATGGAGAAACATTTATTCAAGAAAATCTACTAAATCTCAGCAGGAAGATTGAGAATATTTGTTTTGAAATTTGAGCCCCAAATTCACTGCCTTCCTTCTTCTACCCCAGCTTAAGCATGATTAAAATTCTACTTTTTAGGAAGTATGATCAAGAAGATGGGATTCCCTCTTCCCTCAGCTCCCAGTCAAGGGATATTAATAGGTTGCAGAGGCTAAATCTCCTGGGGCTATGAGCAAGAGGTCATAAGCCCCTTTGCTTTACCCCGTCCCCACTAACAAAGCAGAAGTTCTAGGTCTAATCCTGCAAAAGGACCCAAATATAATTGAATCAGATGTGGGGCAATTTATGTCTCAAAACATGGCCAAAAACAATTAGCTAGCAATTAGTGGAACCTGAGAAGTAATACCAATGGAAGCAAAGAGCTCAGCAGAGAAATCAAGGACAGAGACAAAGAGAATCCTTAGCTTACCCTCATCCCAGAGTGACTTTGCAGAGCAGGCCAAGAATATTGGGACCTTGATCACCCTGACCCTGACTAACCCATACGGTGGAGGATCCATACTGGGAGAGGCAAACTATGAAGATCCAAGGTGGTAGATACTCAGAGCCCTATTTGCAGAGAGTAATGTCACTCCATGAGAAGCAAGCCACTATTCCAACCACATCTCTCAAGGGGTGGCTCAAAGATTCTGCCAAGGAAAAGAGGCAGACAATAAAAAAGAGCACCAAAGCTCTATCCAAAAGAGCTGACTTTATTAGTAATAGAGTATGGAAAGTTTAAGTCCATGGGTGCTCTGGAAAACAATGAGGATTTCAGAGGCAAGTAATTAAGAAGAGGCTATCAGCTATAAGAGCAACAAGTTAAACTGTAGGCCAGGTAGTTTATCAGAGATAATCAAGGAAAGTTACAACTAAAAAGAATCCCCCTAGGGTCAGAATAAGCCTTAAAGATTAGTCTCAAAACTAATACTGCAGAAAAGCAAAAGTATTACTGAATCAGTTGTGCGGTGATTCATGTCCCAAGGCTTTAACAAAAACAATAATTAGCTAACAACTGGTGAAATCTAACAGGTAGGTGTAATATCAGCGGAAGCAAAGAGGCAGAGAAATCAAGGAAAGAGACAGACAGAGCCCTAATCACTGTCATCCCAGAGTGACTGCACGTGCCCAAGGCAGTGCACTCTTGAGGAACCACATTATAGGGTTCACACTGCAAGAGTAACAGACTCAATTAAAATAGTACAGCCAGGTCACTGAACAAATAAACAATCAAACAACAACAAAAGCCCCAGAGGGGTGGTGTAAGATGGGGCAAAAATGAGCAGAATATCTGAGAAATATGAGACTCTGTTAAGTGCATTAATATATGCATAATGGGAGTACCAGAAGAAAAGGAGAGAGAGAAAGAAGTGGAAATGAATATTCAAGGAAATAATGCCTCAAACATCTGAAATTTAGTTTTTTCTAAAAACAAAAAAATTCATCTACGTACTCAAGAAACTCAACAAATTCCAAGCAGAATAAACACAAACACACAGCCAGATACATCATAATACAAATTCTGGGTGGAAAAATTTGTTTTGAAAGTAGAAACAGAAAAAGGATTTGTCTTAAAATAGGAAACTTCATTAAGCCTGAATGTCATAGCCCAAATGCTAGAAAAACAAAAACAGGAACTTTTAACCAGGAGTTTTATATTTAGCAAAATTATCTCAAATATAGGTGAAATAAAGATAGTCCATATAAACAAAAACTAAAGATTTGTTCATATCAGATTTGCCTTATATAAAAATATACTAAAAAGTATCCTCTGACTGGAGCCAAGTGACCCCAGGTACTAATTTGAATCCATTCCAAAAAAAAACAAAGGCCACTGGTAAATGTAATTGTGTAATTATAAAAGGCAGTATAAATACACATTTCTTCCTTCTCTCAACTTATTTAAAGAGCAATTGTATAAAATATCATGTAATTGCACCATAGACCCAAAATATATACAAATGTGACATATTTGAAATGACAACACAAAGGAGATGAATAAGAACAAAAAAGTACTGGAGTAAGAAATGACACCAGACAGTAACTCAAATTTATAGGACAAAATGAACAGAACCAGAAATGGTAAATTAAAAGCTTACTAGAAGAAACTCTATAATGTGTTCTCCTTTCTTCACTTGCTTCTTTAATATACATACAATTATATAAAGTAAAAATTATAACAATGTATTGTTGGGCTTATAGCATGTATATAAAATATTTAACAATAGCACAAAAAGGGAGAAGAGAGTTCAGAGCTATTTACTAATAACTACATAACTCAATATAATAAAGTTATAAATCTGAAATATTCTGATAAATTAACAAGTATATGATATGCACTTTAGCAACCGCTAAGAAAATAAACTCAAAAAAGTGAAAAAAATAATTAAAGCAATTGAAATATACTAGAAAATATTCATTTAATTCAAAAGAAAGCAATAGAGGGGGAATAGAGGAATGACAACAAAAAGACACAAGACACGTAGGAAACAAAGAGTAAAATGGCAGACAAATCCAACTACATCAACAATAGCATTAAATGCAAATGGGTTAAATCACCCAATTAACAGGCAGAGAGACTGTCAGGCTGGATTTCAAAAAAACAAAAAGATCCAACTATAAGCTGTCTACAGAAGATACATTTTAGATTCAATAATATAAATAAGTTGAAAGTGAAAAGATGGAAAAAGATACATCATACAAACAGCAACTATAAGAAGCTGGAGTAGCTAAATTAATCTCTGACAAAGCATAATAGATTAAAATTAAAAATGTTACCAGACATATGGGAGGACAAAATTCCCAAAGTTAATGTAGAAAAAAACTGACAGAATTGAAGACATCATTCAACAATATTCAGAGAATTCAATACACTACTTTCATAATACACAGAAACAGGCAGATCAACAAGGAAAGAGAAGACTTGAACACTATTTGTCAGCACTATAGACCTAACAGCCATCTACAACACACATAATCCAACAACAGTACAATACATATTCTTAAGTACACATGAAATATACTGCAGGATAAACCACATGCTAAGCCAGAAAGCAAGCCTCAATAAATTTAAGACTGAGATCATATAAAGTGTGTTTTCTGACCACAACAGAAAAAATTACAAATCAGTAACAAACTTGGGAATTCATAAATATGTGGAAATTAAACAATATACTCCTAAATAACCATTGCATCAAAAAGTAATTACAAGGCAAAGTATTTTCGAATACTTTGAAATGAATGAAAACAAAAACATGGCATACCAAAACTTATTAGATGCAGCTAAAGCAATGCTCAGAGGAAAATTTATAACAGTTAATGCCTTTATTCAAAACCAAATTCAGATCAATAACCTAACCTTCCACCTTGTGATACTGGAAAGGACACAAACTAAATACAAAGCAAGCAGAAGTTACAAAATAATAAGATTAGAGAAGATATTAATGACATAGAGATTAGAAACACAATAGAGAAAACCCAAAATTCCACTTTGGTTCCTTGAAAAGGTCAATAAAATTGACAACCCTTTGCTAAACTGACCAACCAAAAAGAAGAGTAGACTTGAATTATGTTAATTGGCAAACATTCTGACAATAGTATTGCTTTACACACCATAGGTACTATATTCGTTACTGTGAATCAGAGGCACTTACATGTGTATAAGCTACATGAAAAAACATTTCACTCTAAATTAAATTTTAAGATCAATGAAATTTGTTGATTATTCCCTGCTTTTCCTTTTGGGAGACTCCTTCCCCAATTACAGGGTCCATCACATAGGTTTTACTTTTCTTTCTTATCACACCATCAAAACAGATTTGAGATTCGTTGTTGTACTTTTGTTTACTGACAAACTACCTTTCAAATTCATTCCTACAAAAGCATACTACAAACAGTATTCATATTCTGAATCTGAGGTAACTAGCTGTGGAATGAAAGGATTTTCCATATATAGAATATTAAGCCTCCACACAGTCTCACCAATGAATACCATGATCTGAACCAAGTAGGTCATTTCAGTTTTTTTACTCAGAAAATATACAGTAAATAAATTCAAATTGCTTCAATATGCAAACATCACACACACATAAACCTGTGAAGGGTGAAATTTGAACAACTAGATGTTATCCTGAAAGTCATTTAATTACTATTTGTTATTATATTTGTTTATGTGTATATTTCAGGGAAAGATGAAAGGAGACTGCAAGAAGCATCAGAAGGTTAGTCCAAGAACAATCCCTGACTGTTCAGCACCAGCCCACTCAGGAGTGGAGAGGCTGGGGACCTGTGCAGTGTTTTGTTCCAGGAATGCCGTATGAATAGCCTCTCCTTCCTGGAAGGCTTCAGATCTAGTCTTTTGATGTTAATTAAAAATAAGGCTACTCTTGTGCAGCCAATGTTTGGCATATGAATGGTAACATTGCTAGATGTAAATATTTTTGTCACAGTTTTGTAACCACGCTTTGCCATTTCCTCACTGTTGGACACTAGAAACTATTATACACAAGGGAAGCATCCAGGACCTCTCTCCACTTTCAGAGGCATTCCCTGGTGCTGCCCCCATGTGATCCAGGGCTGCCAATAGATCTCAAACTTTAGCAAGCCCTCACTTTTCCTCACACTGCCTAGCCCTAGTATTTTCTCTCACTGCCCAAGACTAGACAATGAACCTTCTTTGCTACCATTTCAGGGATATCTGGTGTGATTTTCATCTGTATTTAATGCTTCCATTATTACCACCTCTACTCAACACATCTAAAAACTCTGAACATATACTTATTCCACCTGTCTTCTATTTCTATAACTTATTCTGCATCACAAAATCCCTCCAAACAGGGACTATATCATTGAAGTCATTCATTTTACAATTATAACAACAATAACATTTATTATTGCTTTGTGCCAGGCACTCTACTGCTTTACATAAATTATTTCATTCTGTCACATCTAACTGCAACTAAGTAGCTGCTTACATTTGCTAGTGGCACCTAAAATAAGGATTTTGTTGGTCATTTTTGAAAGAAATGTCTTAACATACCAAAGAAGTGGAATCAACAGAATAAAATATTTTTAAGTCTTACAAAGTGTACAACACTAAAGTAATATAGGATACCATTAAATTTCTATTCATGGAAAGCAAAGCTATTCCTGCTACATGGTGCTGATCTTTTTATCCTATTTCTCATACCTTTCAAATTCCTAGAAACCACAGCTTTGAATATATCAAATAAATATAACTTGAACCATACAATCAGTTAAATCCTTTAACTATGTAGTAATAAAGTATGTTGTTGCTGCATTAATGCCAAAAATGTTTTCCATGGCAATCCAGCCTAACAATAATTGTGGTACGGGTGCTGAAAAAAATAAATGAGACATATTTTTCTCATCATTCACTTTGCATTTTGAAGTTCAATGCTGTTCTTAATCAAAACTCTTCTTTTATTATCAAGAATTACACTAGTCTCTAAAACGAGTGATTTTTCTGTTGGAAACAGGAAATGAAGAACTACTAACATTGGGAATGTGTTTTCCTTTCTCAATGTTAACACATGATATATATTTATATTAATAACAACTCTGGAAACTAGTTTCATTCCTTCTACACATAAGCAATAAACAGCATGTGCAAATATGAATCCTAGCAGCAGTAATGTGGATATATAATATAGGGTTTCTTTGGAATATACAGCCATTTCTAATACTTCATTTCAGCAAGTGTATAGTCAACCATCATAGATGTTCATCAAGGCTGGATTAGATGAAGACAAACAACGCAGGCTTTGAGGATAAACTGAAGCTGCAGCTTAAAAGTTTCCTTTTCTCATCCACAGGCACCATAGGACCATTATCTTCCCCCTTTAGGCAAAAAGAATGAATCAGTTATGTTACTGATATTGTTCCACAGCAGACTGAAAAGTCTTCTTACAGTATAAAAGATAGTAAAAACTAAAAATTTCATAAGAAAACATGGAAATTTCAAAAATATCTTCATGCTCAAGTTAGTTATTTCTGCAACTTTTCCACAAAGTCTACCATAATTTTATTTCTATGGCAGAAACTATTAATGCAAAATTTCACATAAATACTATCAGCTAAAATAAGTAATGCTTGACCTATTTTGCAAACAAAAAATTGGTACATCATGTCAAATAATAAATACAAACAAAGC
Source organism: Cebus imitator (assembly GCF_001604975.1). NCBI lineage: Eukaryota > Metazoa > Chordata > Mammalia > Primates > Cebidae > Cebus > Cebus imitator. The sequence continues at coordinate 1,336,875 of NW_016107514.1, read as the reverse complement.
TTTAAGGTCCTGTCATCATTTCAAGTATAATAATCACAGATGGATGGTGACTTAAGGGCACACAGACCCCTTACTCCTAATTCCCAAATGACTTACAATTCTATTAAATACATAAATAATGCAGAACATATATATGACAATAGTACTTTTTTGAGATAACAAATAATGTGCTTCTCATATAGGAAAACAACATCAGCTAAGATTTTAGTTCAATGATACTGAACTTTTTGACGTTGAACTAGCATTTCCAGCAATGGCAGTGAGAAACTGGCTGTCTCATTAGTTGCCTAAGGTAGCTAATAAATATCTATTAAAATTTAGAATGCATATGCTTTTTGACCTGGAATTATTCTTCTAAGAACTTACAATAAACATATAATTATCCAATCATACAAAGAGCCTACTATAAGGATATTCACTGCAAAAAGAAATTGGCAACAAACTAAATGGCCTCCTTCTGGGCAATGTCCTTTGGAAAATAGAAAAAAATACAACAACAAAATAAATGGCCTCCTTTCCTTAATAAATTATATTACAATGGAATATTTCAGAATTATTCATATACAGTATATATGTATCTATAGATTTACCTGCACACACATAGATATACACATATATGTCTACATATGCATACATATAAACATAGATACATATATAAAATGTCTGGAACAATTTATTAGAAAATATTTATAATGCTGGGTTATACATTTCCAAACTATATATATATATATATATATATATATATATATATATATATTTGCTCCCACTCTACCAGGACCAAACTACATTCCCAATATGATAGTCACAATAAAGTATTTTTAAATTTTTTCATTTTTTTAAATTGACAGATAAAATTGTAGATATTTATCATGTCGACAAAATGTTTTAAAATATATACACATTGTGCAATGGCTAAATCAAGCCAATTAACATGTATATTACCTCACATAGTTAAAAATTTACTCTTTCAGCACTTTTCAAGAAAGTGACATGAAACTGATGATCAAACTAGAAAATCACAGCAATTCAGATTTAATGGGGCCTACAGGTGACAATGCATGGATTTTCTGCAAAAGGAAACAACCTGGGGTCCAGTGTTTCCCAAACTGTTCCATAAAACACTACAAGCTGTTTGAAAAAATGAATCCATGTTAAAAACTATTGTATCAACTCTGTTAAACTATGGTTCTTTAATTCAAAACCATCTCAGAGGCTCTCATATGCTGATGTCCACTGCAAATCTCCAAAAGGAGAATATTACATCCAGAATTCTCCAGATATATGTGAACAGTCACCTCCTGATTTAACACGCATTTTGGAGGACCAGTGCACTGCAGAACTCATTCGGGAGAGGCTGGTCTAGAAGTTTGAAATTTCATTATAAGAACACAGCCAACCTTCTAAATATCAAGCTGCCATGGTCCAAAACATCAAATGAAAGATGGGTAGGCAAATACACAGTCATTCTAATCATATGAGGTCAGCTCTCAAGTCAAAGCAGAACACTTTCAATATTTAGCATACATCCACAGTGCAACAGATGCACATACATGTTGGTGTCCTATTCATTTTTGAAACTCTCAGGGCATGATTCAGGGGGTTCTTGGTAAATGCTGAATGAACTGTAATTTACCTATGTGTAGAAGAATCTCCTGGTGAATTTGCACACTCACTCAGCTAAAATCTCCCTCACAGAGGAAACTCAACACCCTGTGCTATTGAGATTTTCTTCCTTATATAATTTTCAAAGAAATGACACCTCCCTGTGCCAAGGCTCTCTGAAGATAATCTTTAAATTAGCTTTCCCAGCCTCAAAAATGTACACTTGATCTTGTTTACTGCAAATACCGGATTAACTGAAAAAAAAGTTTCAATCAATCACAACCTGGGGTTTGGATTTGGAATGAGGGATACCCTAGTCCAAATCCCACCTCTTCTACCCAATTGCTGTAAGATTTTAGGCAGCTTACTTGCCCCTTCGGAGACTCAGATGATAATACCTACTTCTTAGGGAACGTGTGGGACTGTAATGATGGCAGATACCATGTGCTGAGCATAGTACTAGGAGTAATAATTTTGGGTGATTTTAAAAACATCTCACTAGCTGAAAATTAAACTACAATACTGTGCCGCAACATAAATGTGAAGTATGGCCCATTATTTTCATAGAATGTGCCAGAAGTTTACTTTTCAGTGTTTTAGAGAAAGTTTTCATAGGATAAAGTCATGCTTGGTCTCATTTGTTCTGTATTCCTAAGTTCCAGCCATCACCTGACCCAAAGCGCTCAGAAAATGTGTGTGCATGCATAAAAAAGTGCAAAATGACAGTAGCAATTGCTAATTCTATTTGTATCAAAATGATGCAGGCATATAAAGATTTAAAGTTTTTAAATGTTATGAAACTATCTGTCGCTTGTCACCAATTTTCTTCTCCTTAACTTTTTTAGCTGATGATTTTAACACTGAAGAGCTAAATGGCATGATTGTATTACTACCTTTCAATTTTCTGCTTCAGTATGATGTATCAATTTTTTCCTGTGGAGAATGAAGATTTGACCCTCTTTCCTCCTGTCAACATCATGCACACACACACACGCACACACACACACATACACACACAAACACACACACACACCACCCCATATGAACCCTTTCCATCTTCCCATCACCCCATCCTCCATATATGGCTATACAGTAAATTTGGTTGGATCAATATGCAGCTTCTATGACCGTAATGATGTAAAAGTATTCAGAGGAGAACTACATGTGTTAATTTTTCTTTCCTGCACAACATTTTGTTTTCTCTGGAATGATAAATATCTTGGGTTTTTCCACCTAAGTGTTCTGTGTACTCATAACCAATTCAATGCACAAATACCTACCCATTGCCTAACTCTCCTCTCAAGAAGGCAAGAAGGGACGATATAAATTGTATCAACTCCACCATTCCTGAAGAAAGCTCATCTAGAACCTTCTCACCTGCTCACATCTGGACTGACTGCCTGGTTTGCCTATGAACTCATTCCACTGCCATTCTGGCCATTCATTCATTCCCCTGGTTTTTCTATTTTTTTTGCTGGCTCTCCTGTTTCCTGGATCCCACATCTTTTTTCCTTGGCTTACTCTATTTTGGTGTGGCATATCAAGTAGCTTCTGGGAAATACATTTTTGATGGTTTTGATATCTAAAAATGACTACTGTACCCACACATTGAGTAAAACATTTGATGAGGTGAGGATTTTGGTGGGTTATAATTTTCCCTCAGAATTTTGAAGATCATGCTCACTGCTTTAGTTTCCAGTGTTGCTTTTGTGAAGTCTGATATTAGAATTCCAGATTCCTTGATTTTGACCTGTTTGTTGCTTTGGATTTTGCCATTCTGGAATTTCTCCCTCCATGTTCTGAAGTTTCACAATGATGGTGTCTTGGTGTGTGTTTTGATCTACCGTGCTGGGAATTCAGTGGGTTCCTTCAATTTGTAGCTTATGCTCATGAGTTCTAGGGAAATGCTTTGGGTAATTTTGTTGCCTAATTCCTCTCCTCCACTTTCTCTGTTCTCTCTCTAGCTTATCATGTGGATGATGGACATCTTAGAATGGTTCTCTAATCTGCTTACATTATTGTATTTTTTCATCAATTTCCCTTTTGCTCTAATTTCTGAGAAGTTTCTTCAATTCTGCCTTCTGATTCTTCTGTAGAAGTTCTCATTTCTGCTATCATGTTTTCAGTTTACAAAAGCTCTTCATTTTGTAAATATTCCTTTTCTTAATAGCACCCTGCTTTTTTGTGGATGCAATTTCTTTCCTTACCTCTCCAAATACATGAATGACAACTTTTTAACAGTTTTTCTCTTTTACAAAGTATTTATATCTTTTAGCTCACCTTATTGTCTCTTTTGGGGTTCTTTCATTTATAGTTCTTCTTCAAATATCTTTAATTGTTCATATCTAGGACTGGCAAACAGCCACTACAACAAAACCAGAGTGGAGGCTGAAGGCACAGTGGAGGCCTCTTTATCATACCCTCACCACTGGATGAGCCCACTGGTCCACTTCTGCAGAGAAGTCACCTGTGCTTGTGAGACTCTTCCCAGAAGACACTTCTAGCTTCGTCTGGAGAATAGGGGCCTTTCTGCCAGTATATGGGAAGATGACAGGAGGTCTGAGGATGTTATTTACTCTTTGGAGAGGACTCAGAGATAAGTGCTTCTCAAATAGCTTTCAACCGACACAGATGACTTCAGCTTCCTTTTACTCCACCTTCCAGATGATATCTGTTGCCGGCGATTCCTAGGAATTTGGGAGATTCTTTCATGTAAATGGGTTTGTTCCTCACATCTGCTAAATCTGTTACAAGACCATCTGCTTCCAGCTTCCAAAATATTGTGGCTGTTGTCTCCTCTCTTGCTTTCTGTATCCTTGTGAGTCAATGCACTTAAAAAGAATCTCTTTCCTGTTATTTTAATGCAGTCTGTGGTAGAAAAAAAATTAATTGCCTATCTTCAATTGATGGTCATTATTTGAAACAGAAGTTCATTTTTATGTATTTGTGTATTTTCTTAAGTTCCTACAATAACTATATTACTTAGTAACCAGAATATAAATTTATTTGGTAAAACAATCTAAAGAAACAACACTTTGAATATATGAAGGTAAGGCTGACCTTCTCCCACTGGAATTTTCTCTAAATACTCATTTATTTACATTTAAATAATAAGGTAGCTTACTCATAAAGAGAAATTTTCTATTATACAATGATCATTGTTCATAATGATGACCTCAAAGTATGGCCATGTCCTAAGGAGTTTTCTAAATAGCTATTTCAATATAATTATACCAGATGCTATCTTTCACATGACTTTTTCTGGACCTTGAATTATCTTTTATGAAGAGGCCCAAGGGAATAAGTGCAAACTAAATCACTACTGGAGAATTGCCTGAAAAGCTACCAAGAATAAAAAAGCCCGTGTACACACACATCTTACTCCTCTGAGGCCCCTGCAGGTCACAGTGCTGATATAAGTTCCAGTGATTTTGGCTCAGCTCATTGGCAACTCACCAAAGTGAGTTATCAATCTTTATCCCTTGTTAAGTACAATAATTCAGTGTAAAATCTCCGAAATAGGGTCTTTTAAGAAAGAGCAATATGCTAGAAACAAGAACTCTCTTCCTCAAAGGGGACTCTTTCTCCTGTAAATAACTGGAACACTTCCTCAGGCAGTTTGCACACGCTGCTCTGACCCGGAGTTAGCTGTGTGCCTGATTTACCCCTGACACCAGGCTGTGAGCTGTTTCAGGGGAGAGCTGACCTCTGGTTATATTTTCACTTAGCCCCTAGAATACTGCCATACACCAAACAGAAGGTTAAAAATAAATGCCCTTCCATTACAAGCAAGGGCATATAGACACCTTCTTTTTCAACATTCTCACTCATGACAGCATTAGGTCATGAGAAGAAAATAGAGAAAGGAGAAAGAGGAAGAGGTTGGGAGTGTCAAACACTTTTGAGATCCAAAAGAGAAAAGAGAAACACGCCACTGGATTTGGAAATAGAAATCCACGCATATCAGACATTTGTAAAAGGGTGCCAGATATGGCTGTTAATTATTTAACACTATTCTGGAGTACTAGATAATGTAATGAAATAAGAATTAAAATCAGAAAGAAGATAAAACTGTCATTATTGATGGATGTTATCAATGTCTATCGAGAAAACTCGAAATAATCAGTGGAAATCTTATTGAAAACTATCTAAAGGTTAATAAGCAAGCCATTATTTTATCAATTAAAAAAACTGACCAATGGAAAAATCTATAGTCAAAATCTATAATGATAATAATAGCAATTGCCCACACTTAATACTAATCCTCTACAAAGCACTGTGATGCACATTTTGCCATAGCTCATGAAATCCTTACAGCATCCCTTGGGGGTTATAACTCAGCATATCCACTTCATGGATGAGGAAACTAGGGCTGAAAGAGAATCAATAGTTTGCCCACATTATGGAGCAGAAAACAGAGGTGGTGTGTTCTCATCAAGCCATACTCCAGTTGACTCCAAAGCCCAAATATGCAACTTGGAGTAAATACTGTGAGAAGAGAGAATTATATGTATGACAGAAATAAAAAACTTTAATAAGCATAGACATATGCATTTTTCCTTAATACAGAGATTCAATATTGTAAGGTATTAATTCTTCTTAATCACTCTATAAATATAATGCAGATTAAAAATCCTAATAGGATTCCTTTTCCTCTTTGATTTTTGTCTTTCATTTTCTTTTTCTCAACCTCTCTTTATTTTGCTCTTTATTTCCATTCTTCTGATAAAAAGATTTTATGGTTTATCTGGAAAAATTAACATGTAAAAACAGCCAGAAAAATCCTGCAGAAGACATTCATAAGTGTCTTCTCACCAAACACTGAAATAAACACTAATGCTACCTACATTGTGTTTGATGCACATAAATAGACAGATTAATGGAACAGAATAGGGAAATCAGGAATAAAACCAAGTATTCAAAGAATGTGAAATAATGGAAGGAACAGTTTTTAATGAGATTGGCAAGAATGAAAAATTTAAAATATTCAACACTGGTGAAGGTGAAAGGTAGAGTCTGACACATAGCTACTGGGAACATAAATGTACAACTCTTGGGAAAAGCAATCTGCATATGTATTACAATAAAACTCTTTGACCCAGTAATGTCATTTCTAAGAATTTTTTAAGGAAATAAGTTAACCACAGATTATTGATAACAGCTTATCAAAGTTTGGTATATACTTAAAAGTAATGTATGTAAAACCTTTTTTTTTTTTTTTTTGAGACAAAGTCTCACTCTTTCACCAGGCACCAGGCTAGAGTGCAGTGGTGTGATCTTGGCTCACTGCAACCTCCGCCTTCCAGCTTCAAGCAATTCTCCTGACTCAGCCTCCCAAGTATCAGGACTACAGGCGCATGCCACCACACCCAGATAGTTTTTGTATTTTAGTAGAGACGGGGTTTCACTATGTTGGCCAGGATGGTCTCAATCTCTAGACCTCATGATCTGCCGGCCTCAGCCTCCCAAAGTGCTGGGATTACAGACGTGAGCCACCGTGCCCAGCAGTAAACCATTTTAAAAATAACTATTCAATGACGTGAAAAGATATATCATCAACCTGACTGAAAAACAGCGTGTGCAGTATAATCTCATAAGGAACATTACATATCTACATAACCATATGAGACACATATACAAAGAGACATTAGTGGACAACCAGAAGGATAAAGGTAACATTTTTGAATACCTACATTGTGGACACAAAACAAATGTTAAGCTCTTTAACTGCATTATCCATTGTTACTGTCACAACCACCCTATGAGGTAAATACCATTATAGCCTTCTTTAAGTGATAAAACAAGAGACAGATATCAGTTAACCTATTCAAGATCACACAACTAATTACTGGTGGAGTCAGGATGGAACCTGGCCATCCCCCGTGAGCTCCAGGGCCTCCATATCCACCACAACCCCCAGTGCTGGGGATGCTATCACTAAGAGGAGAGTTTGACAGATGTTTGCTGCATTTTATTCTATAGTGTTTGAATATTCTACTATGAACATGTGCTATTGTGGAGACAAGGAAATAAAAAGCAAATAGAGAAGTCAAAGGTGACCTTTGCCATGGCCATTTCAATAGGCAGAAGGAGATGAACACATTTCGATAAACTGAAAAGTAAAAAGATGAGAAAGAGGTGCAGAGTATACTGAACGATTGATTAAAAATGGCAAAAAATGCCACCTATAAAATACCCAATCAACAGTGCAGGCATAAATCAGCATAACCCTTGTAGAGGGTACGTCAGCAATATGTTACCAAAATATGAAAACTTACGTGTTTTTTCTTCCCTGGAATTTATCTACAAGAGATAAGAAAGCAAAGATAAACAAAGTACACAATGTTCTGCACTTTGCTGTTGTGAAATGCGGTGTAGTAAAGAGCCCAGTGCTGGGAGTGGGGCTCACGTGGGTCTGAATTCTTGCTGTGCACTTTACTGGCTATGACCTTCAGCAAGCCACTCAATGCCTCTCAGCCTCAGTTTATTTATCTCTATAATGAAAATAAAAATAGTGGCCTCACAGAACTGTTGTGAGGATTAAATGAGACAAAATACAGCATCATGTCTGAAATATAAAAAAGCATTTGTTCTTTTTGTCTCATCACTCACTAATATGTGTAACTTAGAATGAATAAATAAGCTTTGATCAAAACTCAAGGATAAGTCATAGAAGTTTGTAATATTATGAAACACTAAACTTAGCTTTTAAAGTTATTCAGAAGTAAACCTGCGTGATGATACTTTGACACTTTCTCCATCTCAATTAGCACTAAACTAATTAGCAAAACTGTTTTACACACTACAGTGAGTCACATTTTTCTTCCTTCTTCTCTAATCCCTGGTGTGTTGTAAGGGTGATTGATTATCTAATTACTTCTTAATTGAATGCACATATTATACATTTTTCACTAGTTCAAGCTTAATGTTTTTACTCCAGAAATCAAAGTCAATGAAATTAAGTTGAATTGGGATTTGGGCAACTATTATAATGAGAGAAGGTTTGTATTATATCTAATTATAAGTAAACGTGTGTTTTAGTCTTATTTCCTACGGAAATATTTGAGGTACAGGAATGTTCCATACACAACTAATTTAGAGGAGTAATAACACTGTTATTCTTATTTACCATCCTTTATTCCTCGTTACAGTGATTTTATTGCTAAGATTCACTAAATATAATCATTCTTTAAAGAAAAGATGCCTTTAGAGAACCATTGTTTGTACCCATACTAAAATCCAAATGAACATTCTTATCTGCAAAAACACTGCATAAGTTTCTCTGCAACATAAAGTTTGCAGGAATTTTCACAGGCTGTTTACAAAAGGAAAACAAAAATCTTGGAATGCTGCAAATATAACCAGTTATATTCATGAAAAAATATTTATTTACAAAAAACTAAAATTATTACCAACAAAATAGTATTCCAATTCAGTTAACACTTTACAGGTAGAATATCTCATATAGAGATACGGAGGAGAGGCTGGGGCATCTCTGGGCTCTGGCCCCCGTCAGTAGGCTCTACCATATTCCCTATTTCAGGTAGATCCAAGATCACAACGAATGCTTTGAATCATTCCAAAGCACTTACCAAAACATGTTCTGCAGCCTCATATTGTTCTCTGGTTAAATAAATTTGTGAAATGCTGTATACTATACCATACCCTCTTGGAGATTCACAGAGAACCTTCGTATTAAAGGTTCTCAAAAGTCTTGCATGAAGAAAACCTGTTTAATGCAGTATGTTACAAACATATTTGACTCTACTACATACACATTTATAGTCTGGTGAAGTAAGTGAAACTAACACTGCTAAGTACATTAGAAAACAAAAATAATTAAAAAACTAAACTAACATGGTACTAAACTCAGAAAGCAAAGAAAGATTAGTAAGGCCAGTTTCCTTTGGAAAAAGACTTCATGAGGTTAAACCCTGGTCTTCAAACATCAACAGCATTTAAATAGAGGCCAGAGAGAAAAACATTGTAGACTTTAAGTTGGTAGATTTCTAGGAGAGATCCAAAAACGGCAGACAGCTAAAACAAATTGTCTAAGATTAGAGATATAAAAAAGAAAAATGAGATGCTTACAAACAGAAAGCTGATGGTCAGGTGAAATTTTACTGAAAGAAAAGGGTAATTTCCACGATCGTTGCTACTCTGAAACAGTCTAACATGAACTCTCTGTATCTACCCAGTAACAACCTAGTTTTTAATACAAGCTCAATTCCTTAATCTCTTATTTTAATCTGACTGAGGTAGATTTTTAGGCAATTTTCTTTGTTTTTTCCAATTGAAAAAAATACTAATCTCAGTAAAAATCCTATTTTGATTATATTTTCTCTCTATTTTTAAGACTTTTAATCATAATGAAATGCTGACATACAAGTTTTATTTGATACTATCGCTTCTATAATACCCTCTTTTATGAGATACAGAAAATATAAAAACAAATTTATTCAATGCTTTTTTAAAAGTATCTCCTTATACTCCTGATAAAAGTACAGATGATTTCCAATTCTTTCTGCACTTGGTTTTTTCAGCATTTTTAGTAATTTCCTTGGATAAATTTTTAAGCTTTATGTTTCCATTTGGAGATTTACTAACAAAACCTCATTCATAAAGAAGCATTCATTTCATTTTCCTCCTCATTTACCCACTGCCTGTTCTCTCTGGTTTCTCTTTTCCATGATAAAGTTAATAGAGACTTAGGAAAGCATATTCATCACAAAACCAGGGAACTATAATATCCAGTGCTCGAAGAGACCTTGTGAGAGGTCTATTGGAACATTTTCCCAACCCCCGTCCAGGCAGGTTCCTACCTAAGCCACCTAGGAACCCCAAGTTTAATGCCTTAGTCTTCCTTGAAAACTCACTCCAAGATTTAAACCACCTACCTACAGGAAGTCTTTCTTGTAGCCTCTAGAAATAAATTCTTTCCTGAGCTAATCCAAAGCCTTTTGCTGATACTTAAAGACATTTTTTTTTTATGTCCGCTTCCACCTTTTGAGTATCCATGAGGTAAAATGCATGAAAGACATGTTTAGATGACAAACTAGTTATAGTGATTTCCTTATGGAAAAATATATTTAGGTTTAAAATCATGAAATCTACTCTATATAGGGTGTCAGAACATACTAACATTCAACACAAGAGTTGGCTCATGACCGCAAAGCATTTCTCCTCCCAAACACAATTGTGTTTGAATTCATAGTGGGAGGAAAAAAATCACACTAAAATTTTTATGCATGATAAATTATTAACAATTCTAAAACATAAAAAGGAAAAGAGACCTATTTTGAAGCAGGAATTATTCTTACTCAGTAATCTTGAAGAGAGCTCATAGAGCTCTTGTATTTTTCATTGGTGGGTTAATTTTTATATCACATAAACAAAACGTAACAGATATTTCGAGCATCCTTGGTGTTTTGGCATTTTACTGAAATCATTTTGAGATCTAGTAGGAAATCCATTCCAGTTGGAGGAAACTCTATGAGATATAATAAATAGAAAACAGCTATATCTACAGAGCCTTCAATTCTCACCCTAATGCTGTGCACCATGTTAAATTATCAGAGTGAGGAGAGTCCAAGTTCTACTGGCTGAAAATATGGCTTTGAGCTTTCCATTTAATCTGGAAGGATAATAGCTTTCACCTACTTGGTCATTCAGAGTCAACATTCTCACTTCCCCCACACAAGCACCAGCTTCTCTATAATGCCTTATCCTTTTCTAACCTATAACTCTTTTAGGTTATCGAAGAAGACTGATATGAAATTGACACTAACTACAGTTTTATTAAAGCTAAGAAGACAATATTACTAACTGCAAAGTACAAGCAGGGAAGAGTTCAACAGAGTCAAGGATAACATCAAAGATCCCCAAAGAAAAATGAAGGCAAGTTTGACAATGGGACTATTTGGAGATGCCTGCTGAATAACCCCATTTTTCTGGCTTTGTTTCTTTCCTAATCTATTTAGGGCATACTTATGTTTCCACCGTTGAGGGGGAAATAGAGAGAAACTATTTAAAAGGCCATGTGACATTGCTTCTTATAGAAAATAATTATAATTCATTATAGTTACTGTAAACATGTATACAGCTTAACAATATTTAGGTCACAAGCAAGACACTCTTTGAGCAGTCAGAATAGCATTTTAAAAATGGGCTAACACTTAATAAAATAACAAGGCAAATAATCATATAATCACTTTGTTGGAAGAGTAGTACCAATGTCATGATAACAAAAGCAACAAGCAAACTGACCTTAAACTTGTTATATCATTTGTTCATTGTTATCAAAATACATTGAGTTCTCTTGCATCACATAGAAAATTCAATGAGTAAATGATCATTTAATACCCATAGGCCCCCATAAATCTGAACTAGCACCACTGAACCAAAAAATTTCCAGCACCTGGGTGAGTTGCATGCTAATTCTTTAAACAAGTATAATACAAAATCATAGTTCATACTTCTGAAACGGTAATATAAAAAGTCACAGATTACTCACGGGAATAATAAGGCTTGGTTATCAAAGTCTTCCAGGTGCCCAGATATGTCATTTTTCAAAAATTTGTCATTTTAAGTCCAAAAACTAAAGTTATTTCAGTAAAACAAAGCTAAAATAAATGTGAATTATTTTAAACATTTTTTAGAGAACTAACTACCAGAGAAATGTCTTTTCCTTTTTAGTTCCAAGAGCTTAAATGAAACATTCATGCATTAAATTCAAAGTCTGACTGTCAAATCATTTCACTTTAATAAAAATTTGAATTACATGCCTTAGGGCATTATTAAATATCAAATAAAAAGTACACACACATAAGCCTGATTCCCAATATAAGTTTTATATGGAACTCTGACTAGATTTGTATTACACATTTCAAGATAAAAGGATAAGAAATGTATTCATTAAAAAAAAATAAAATCAGAATTAGAGTCACCTTAGAATTCCTGTACCATTCTTATGAATTTGGAAGCAAATTACCCCCTTTAAGAAATCTCAGCCACCATGATGAGAACACAAAAATAACATAAATCCATCTTCCTTTTAAAAATAGTACCTAAATTAACTCAAAGTTTTGAAAAGCTACACAATATTCATCTATCATATAAAAATATGGAGTATGTGAAATATGCAAAATCTCATAAACATTTCTCTCTCTCTCTCTCTCTCTCTCTGTGTGTGTGTGTGTGTGTGTGTGTGTGTGCGCGTGCGCGCACATGTCTGTGGTTGCATGTGTATGTGTGTATGCATAAGAAAAAGAGAAAATAGTAGTAATTGCTATTTAGATATTTAGAGAACAGCAACTCTGGTCTAGGACCAGATACGAACCAAACATTCAAGGTAATAATATTCCTTCATTAAAAGTGTCATTTACAGTTATTGACATTTACAGGGAATATACCAATTAAACCTATGCTGTAGAAATGCATAAACTCATGCTTTGTAACCCTCATCCCACCCCCGCTGCCTCTTGGCTTCTCCTGTGAATCCATCCTTCTCCTTCCCTCTGCTCCTATGCTATCTTCCCTGCTGTCTTCCCCCTCCTGGTTCCTGCCCCATTCATCATTAAATGATAAGAGCAAGTCATGGGTACACAGCAGCTCTAAATCACCACCTCATTCTTTCTTCCTTCCCATTGCGGCACAAAGAGTGCCAATCCTCTCAGCAAAAGCCAGTGTCCCTGTGTGCTTAGGATTTCATCCCTTTCAACTTTTTAGACTTCACTGCTCCAGCTCCTCCCAGAAGCAGCACCTTTAGCCTCTCTCCATCTATTTGCTCCTTCCCCACGCCCCAGTATATAGGCAAGTTAAAAATCTGGAGACAACAGATGCTGGAGAGGATGTGGAGAAATAGGAACACTTACACTGTTGGTGGGAGCGTAAATTAGTTCAACCATTGTGGAAGACAGTGTGGCGATTCCTCAAGGATCTAGAAATAGAAATTCCATTTGACCCAGCAATCCCATTACTGGCTATATACCCAAAGGATTATAGATCATTCTATTATAAAGACACATGCACACGTATGTTCATTGTGGCACTGTTTACAATAGCAAAGACCTGGAACCAACTCAAATGTCCATCAGTGATAGACTGGACAAAGAAAATGTGGCACATACACACCAGAGAATACTATGCAGCCATAAAAAAACGATGAGTTTGTGTCCTTTGTAGGGACATGAATGAATCTGGAAACCATAATTCTCAGCAAACTGACACAAGAACAGAAAACCAAACACCACATGTTCTCACTCACAGGCAGGTGTTGTACAATGAGAACACACGGGCACAGGGAAGGGAACAGCACACACTCCTACCCCCTCTCTGTTGCTGAGGCCTCCTGCCCCACCCCAGTCCAGCCCACCAAGGTGGCTGTGCCCTGGAGTCTCCAGCTCCTGCCTTCCTATGGTCTTCAGCCTACTGCAACTGCGTCCCTCCTTGATGTACCACTGTTGGGAGGGGGGAGCTAGGGGAGGGACAGCAGGGGGTGGGGAGGTTGGGGAGGGATAACACTGGGAGAAATGCCAGATGTCGGTGACAGGCGGGGGGAATGAAGACAGAAAACCACCATGGCATGTGGGTACCTATGCAACAATCCTGCAAGATCTGCACACGTACCCCAGAACTTAAAGTACAATTGAAGAAAAAAAAAAGATAGGAAAAAAAAAGATTTCCTCAGTCCTACTCTCTCTCTGTTGCTGAGGCCTCCTGCCCCACCCCAGTCCAGCCCACCAAGGTGGCTGTGCCCTGGAGTCTCCAGCTCCTGCCTTCCGATGGTCTTCAGACTGCTGCAACTGCGTCCCTCCCTATGTAACACTCGACCACCAGTGTGGCGACTCTCTTTAACCTCTGCCCATATCACGGTAAAGAAAAAGGGCTCTGACAGTCAAGCTGCCTAGATCTTTCAGCTCCGCTGCTCAATAGCTGCATTACATTGGGCCGTGACCTAACGCCTCTGTGTCTTGTCTAACTTGTGTATAAAACCTCCCACAAGATTTCATGCACACTTAGTGAAGTCAGAACATTATATCAACACGTACATGCACAATGTCTATGTCCAATACTCCCATATTTCAACTCATCCTGTTTTCTGATCTCCATTCTTGAAATTCTAATGACCTTCATGACCAGAGTCCACTACTGGAGTTTGTGGTTGACAGGCATCTCTTACTCACTGTGCTACAGCTCAACTCTTTATCTTCAACAAAGCAGGGCCTCCCTGTAGCCTTCCTACTGCCACTCAGTGGCACTCCATCTACAGTTTCCAAAGTGTAAATCCCCAGAAGTTACCTTTGACACTTCCATCTCCATCTACCCCTCATCCAACTCATTATTAGCTAAACCTGCAATTTCTATTTCACATACATCAGCTTCTCTCTACCTCCACTGCTCCTATTCTAGTGTCCAAGCCTCCACGTCTATCGCCTTGGTTACCCAGCAGACTTCTTTGTTTTTCTGTTTTGTTTTATTTTGTTTGAGACAGGGTCTGACTCTGTCACCCAGGCTGGAGTGCAGTGGTGCAATTTCAGCTGACTGCAGCCTCCACCTTCCAGGCTCTAGTGAGGCTCCCATCTCAGCCTCCTGAATAGATGGGACTACAAGTGGATGCCACCACGCCCAGCTAATTTTTAAATTGTCTACAGAGAAGAGATTTCACTGCTTCCCTAGGACCTGTTCCAACAGATGCTTTCCCCTTGGGAAGCTGTGGTTTGCCAGTGATGTACAATGACCGATGCACTCTTTGGCAACTGACAAGGTAAAGAAATAATCCAATATATAGTCGTTTTTATATTTTATCTCTTCCATGTTTGTGATATTTTATTTTGTTAGATCCTTAAGAGTAAGGAATACATACAGTGAATTTGATATATTAAAATATATAGATTATGTTTCACCATATTCAGATAATAAGTACTTCTCACTTTATCAAATAAACAGCACTTCCATAGAACAAGTATTTCAATGCATGACCCTACCCTGAGAAACAAGAAAATCAATTCTGCAGAAGACAAGTAGGGTCCATGGTGAGGCTCACACGCTCCCAAGCCCCTTGCTGTGTGCTCCTTGGTCACTGGGACGTGACTGGTGATGGACAACATGGTAAGTTACTAAAGAGTTCCTTGCATGTCACTTTTTCTGGGCCTCAGGGTGTCTTTCCTCATGAAAGCCAGCAAAATTTGGAATTTAGGGCTACTCTGATAGGAAAATATAATCATAGTTTTTCTTTAATGCTGCATAAAATTAAAATGACTACCTAACCTATAATTAACAGAGCTCAAGAATGTGTCATAAATTTTATCAAGATGAAGTAAATATGCTTTATTATTAAATTACCAGGATCGCCATAAGTGTACCTTTGGTATGCTAGGTTTAAGTAGCTGTGCACCTCATTTTCCTTACATAATCTGGACATACCCTCATGAAGATAGACTTGTTCCTGTCCTCTTTGGCTACTGAAATGCAGCTCTAATGACTCTGTCACTAAGAGGCTGCGTGGGTCGAAAGTTGTCTCCCAAAATCCCATCACAGCCTTCCACAAGTTCTGCCCCCTTAACATGCGTCCTCAGCCTTCGAAATTCTTCTATCTGAAAATAAAAGCAGAAGAAAATAGATTAATACATTGAAAAGATTGGCGTTTTGTAAAGGACATGCATAAAATGTGCATAAATTACAATTTAAAAAGAGAAAATTAAAATTAAGCTTCAAAAAGAAAAAAGCAGACTTAATTCTTCCAGACCTAAGACATTAGACAGGACACTTTCAAGAGATGACAACAGAAGCAGACATATCAAGGTCTCTGAACAACTCAAACAGACACAGAAATCTGCTTCATTTGTTAATGTAAAAATGATACACACCTCTCTCAAAAAGGTCTTATGCCCATCTATAACATAGTAAGAGTGAACAAATGAATGTATTCTTAAATGCTTCCCAAGTATATTTTAATTAACAGATTCTTATGTTACTGTATGTAAACAGATTAGATCTTAGATTTATTAGATGGATTCAAGGTTTCCTTTCATCAAAAGACTTTTGCCACTTTTTCAGCCCTCTGGAGAGCATGGGTCTAAAAAATATCTATGATTTTCCAAAAGGCTGAGTACAACTTCCGGTCTTCACAATACTGATTTTCAAGTTCATTTCCCTTTCTTGGGTGGCCTCTCCAGGTCCCACGGCTTCCCCACTATAACTGAAGAGGTTCTAAGATTCCTCAGGGAACTTGCCCACAAGCCTCCTTGCAGTTTCTCTAAGAACCCAGAGCCTGCCAGACGTGACTCTCTGGGAAGTATTAATATTTAAGCAATAAGCAAAAGTGATGAGCATTCCCCAGGCTCATTTCCATCTATGAGCTGATTTACCTACAGGGCTCATCATCTGTTAATTCATTTAAGTGCCACATAGTCATATGACACATTCTTCATTTCTTATACAGAAGGGGAAACTGAGACTGGAACAGTTTTAAAGTTTCCATATTAGCTAGCGGAGAAGCCTGACAATTCCAAGTCTAGCTGCTCTTTTCTCATTTCCACAGCCACCTCTTTAGGAATTCTAGTCAACTCAGTATAATCTATATCCTGCATATATCCCAGGGTATTGAGCAAATGTGATTTGGGCAACATCAATTCACCAAAAGTTCACCATCTGTGTATCAAGGTATTGTATCTACAAAGATCCTTAATATGACCCAGCCATAGAATTCTGCCATTCATAAAGAGAAATAAAATGCAAGAGAGCAACTAATTCAGGAGTTCCAGTAAAAGTCAAGAAACACCTAGAGACTTAGGGGGCCCATGAAAGCCCTGAATGATATGCAAGTGTTTACATGCGAATTTTCCTCAGAAGAGGCTCCCTGACTCCAAGAGTCAAATCCCACAACATTCTAATTCAATACATTCATACACAGAGTTGGAGAAAAATTAAACGGCTAGTTCGATTAGAACCTGGGTCAGAAAGCCAGCTTCCTTTTTGTTGGTTTTTGTTTTTTTTTTTTTTCTCTGCGCTTATATGCATGCAAAAAAAGATGATTTCAAATGTCTTATTTTTCCATGTCCATGTCGCTGAACACTGATTGATTTCCCTTAATGAGATTAAGCCTGACCCAACTGGGATTGTCCTGTTTAGTTTTTTATAATACCTATATATTATATTTACATAGAGGAGCCAGTCAGAAAAGCAGTCAGTTGTTTAATCTGCTTGATGGTTTTTCACTAGATCTTCTTCAGGTATTAGAATGAAAACACGAGTAGTACCTATTGCTTGTTGCATCTGAAAAACTCCTAGAGCTGAAGATGCATGAGAATCTCTTATTATTTGCTTTCACCTTAAAGTTTTCCCTAAGTACAGAGTGAAAAGAAAACTGGTCAGTTTGAGAGAATCTTATGCTTTTTCGAAAAGAAGAATATGACAGTGAGAGCATTAGACTCTGCACCCAAAGGCCAACTCCTGCCTGCTTTGCCACCTAAGACCCAAACGACGGAAGGACTTCACTTCTTCAAGCCTCAGTTTCCACATGTGTATAACAGAGACGATAACAGTATTCACAAGGATAGTCTCAGAAATAAGAAAGAATATTCTTGAAAATCATGCAGCATAGTTCCAGGCACATAGGAAGTGTCTAACAAATACTAGCGCTTCTATTTCACAACCTCTTTTGAAGTCAAACCTCTAGCATTTTGAGATA
The DNA here is from genome assembly GCF_001604975.1 of Cebus imitator. Lineage (NCBI taxonomy): Eukaryota > Metazoa > Chordata > Mammalia > Primates > Cebidae > Cebus > Cebus imitator. Next base: position 1,318,583 of record NW_016107514.1, on the reverse strand, counting down.
AATATTTAGATACAGTTTTATATGCAGAAAGTATTTATAATAAACCAAAAATTCACTGAGGATATTTAAAGTCATCTCTCCTAGCATTCATTTTCCATGTAATCATAATTAATACCTGCAACCTGAACCTATGAGGCATGCACAGGTCACTGAGGAGCACTGTGGGCTAGAAAGTTTACTGCCTCAACATATGAAAGACTCCACCACTTTTTATTGGCTTTGAAGATTATTTTAAAGCTGGGTTAATTTTACATTTATGTATTCTGAACTGGAGACAAACCTTTCAAGCCCCAGGCCTCACCCTGAAACACATTCTGTGAAAACAACTTTTTTCAGAAGAGATGATCTGAATCAACACCCAGCCAGTCCCAAATGACTATACTCTCAGAGAAAACTATTTCACAAGCAATGTTTTTCTCTGATCACAGCAGTGCTTTGAAGAATTCAAACATCAACAGAGATGGAGGGGAACATGCGTCTTTCTGAAATGCCAATTTTTCTAAAGCAACCACCCCCAAAACCCTTTAGTCACTTCAAATGGTTTCAAGTACATACTGAATCAGCCACACTGAAATGAGAGATTGTAATAAATGAACAGAATAATATTTCGGGATAGAAATCTTTAACAAAACTCAAATGTCAGCGCCTTCCAGAAACCATTATTATCCCATATATCTGAATGTATAAGTGAATCCACTGTTAATGCTATTCCACTTTAACATGGTATTTATTTTTAACCAATTTAAGAGAAAACTGAATGCGGGGCACTGACATTGAACATTTCACAGATAAGTCTCCATCTTCTGAAGGTATTAGATTGAAAAGCCACCGTCCTTTGAACTAGAGACGCACTGCAATTGGTCTAAGACATTTATTCCAATCTTCACTGCCTCAAAACCAAATTATCCACTAGAAGTTCAGCTTTAAAACTGCTTCTTTATTAATGCATTCAAAGGGCTAATTTCCAGGGTTTGCAGTTTAGTGCTACATAACTTTCAGGAGTTCCCAAGTTCTAACAGATTTTTTTTTTTTTTACTTACATTTCATGTGTCATCAAGTTAAAAGAGAAATGTAACACATAAAAGTCAGTATGCTCTCTCCAGTAACCCATCCATGGGCACTTACATGTTTTCCCTGTCTGGACTGTAATGAACACAGGAGTACAGATATCTCTTCAAGACACTGACTTCAATTCCTTTCAGTCTATATCCAGAAGACGAAATCCGCCAGACATGAAAACAAGTATTGTATGAACTCACTCATATGTGGAATCTAAACCGGTTGAACTCTTAGAAGCAGAGAGAAGAGTGACAGCTGCCGAGAGCTGGCAGGAAGCAGAAATGGGAATATAACGGTTAAAGAGTACAAAGTTGCAGTTATGCAAGATAAATAAGTCCTCGTGGTCTCCTGTATGGCACAGTGCCTACAGTTAACAACACTGCATTGTATACTTTAAATTGCTAAGATGGTAGATCTTATGTTAAGTGTGCTTAGCCAACAAAATATTACAACAACAAAGGACATGGGAGGAAGATTTGGGAGGTGACAGATATTTTACGGTTTCGATAAAATAGTTATTTATAAAAGTGGTGCTTCCCTTGTCTTTTATCAATAACAATACAAGAGTAAGAATGATTCCTTATGATACTAATCAAATTAAAAAGTCGAAAGCAAATTGTACCTGAACACTCCATACGTGTATACAGAGAGAGATACAGACAAACACAGAGAGAACTCTGCACCTTTCACATACTGCAGCCTTGTTCTTGCCTCATTTCTCTTCGACCCCATTATATAATGTTCCATATAAAGCCAGTGCTTCCTCTTCCTTATCGATCTCTCATTCATAAACCAGCTCTCACTCTCTCATGACTCCTTAATCTGATCTTTTTAATTTTTTTGAGGACGAGAGTAGAAAGAATACTCACTCCCCAGTAACAATGATGTCAACAGTCCTGATGCCATCCCCAGCCTAAGGGAGCCCCGGCCCCAGACGCTGTCTGCTCTCATCACCCCAAGAGTTTCTGAGCCACACAGATTTAAACATACTTAAGAATTACAGACTAGAGAGCTCACAATCACAGGGAAAGTGCTGTCTATAACTAAAGACACTAAGAAAATACATATAAAAATCTCTACAAGCAATTTAAAATAACACATTTTAAGAAAGTGAAGAAACAGTCTCCTCAGAGAGAAGACCCTTGATTTGTACTGTTCAGGATGGCAGCCACTAGGCCCACGTGGCCACCAAGCATTTGAAATGTGGCCTGTCCAATTTGAGATGTGCTGGAAGTGCAGAATACACACGGCAAGCCAAAGACTCAGTATAAAATAAGAATGGAAGAAATCTCATCAATGACTTTTTACCTTGACTACATGCTTAAATGATAGTATTTTACACATATTGGGTTAAGTATACCATTTGAATCAGTTTCTTAATTTTATCTGTTTCTTTTGGCTTTATTTTTTATCATGGAAACTAGAAAGTTTAATATGTGGATCATATCATGTTTCCACTGGACAGGACTCACCTAGCACTGCCATTCACACTCACCTTCAGGACCTCAGCATTCTCGGGTTAGGGCACTGATCTCAATTACATGTAGAGATGAATGCAGGTAGAGATGAAACAGTGGTTCTCAAAGTATCCTCCCAGAATAAAAGTGTAAGTTGTCAGCAACTACCCCAGGCCTATAGAATCAGCAACTCAGGGGTGGAACCCAGCAATCCCTTTAACAAGCCCTCAGGGGATTCTGAGAACCATGGATGTCTTCGTCTGTTTTGTGCTGCTATAACAGAATAGCTGAAACTGGATGATTTATGAAGAACAGAAATGTTTTTGCTCACAGTTCTGGAGGCTGGAAGCCCAAGATCAAAGCATTTGGCATTTGGTGAGGGCATTCTTGATGCATCCTCATGTGGCAGAAGGCAGAAGGGCAAGTGGGCCAACAAGGGAATGCTATATGAAGCCTCTTTCTTAAGGGTCTTAATCCATTAGCAAGGGAAGGGCCCTCATGGCCTAAACACCTCTTAAAGGTCCCACCTTTTAATGCATCACATTGGCAACACCTGAGTTTTGGAGGGGACACATTCAAACCATAGAGATGGGCATAGAAGAAAATCTGTAACAAATGTCCCCAATCATTTGAAAATAGTTTCAAACATGACCATGCTGTGGCCCTACAGCAACCTGGACTTTAGGAAAACAGTTCCTCCGATTCCCTATGGAGCATGAAGACCCCCTGAGAAAGGCCTGCTGCTTTGTGGGTGGGGTCAGATGTCCTTGGTTGTCCAGGGCCAGACGTGCTTCTAGATCCCACAGGCTGAGCACGTCAGGCACTAACTCGGGCTGTCAGGATGTAAAGAGTCCTACTTTCCAACCCACAGGAAACATGAAATGCAGAAGGAATAAAGAGGAGGCAAGACTGAAGAAAAGAACATTTAAAACCGTTTTCAGCATTCTAGAAGACATGTCATGTAACCACAGGGTGAATGAACAATAAGCACATTCATATTCCTTCATTTCACTGGTGTTACTTTAAATTGAAAGAGAAAGGAAAAAGCAAAGACATTTAATATGAGAATTCAGATAAGCTAAGAAAGAGATAAGCAGGGAGGGATGCAGAAAAAGAAGGAAGAAAAAGGCAGGAAAAGGAGAGTAAAACTTAATTATCAACCCATTTCTGTATGTGTAAATACATACTTGCACAGATGCCACTATACCATAATACCCTGTTTTATCAATTCTAAGATTAATACATGTTCACATTTTAATGATTCTGTGAAATCAGAATATGTCTTACAATTTCTGGTGTTAGATTTGGTAAAGTTTTGGTATTTGTATTCTGTTCTTGGAATCTCATTTCCAAACACAACATTATTCAGCTGAAAAAAAAATTTTTTTTACTTTGGTAATCTAATGCTTAGACAATCATTTATATTAAAGTTACGTAATGGTGAAAATGCCCATAATCAATGAGTGGATAAAGAAACTGTGGTGTGTGTACACACACACACACACACTCACACGATGGAATACTACTCAGCCATAAAGAGGAATAAACTAATAGCATTTGCAGCAACCTGGATGGAATTGAGAACTATTATTCTAAGTGAAGTAACTCAGGAATGGAAAACCAAACACTGTATGTTCTCACTCATAAGTAGGAGCTAAGCGATGAGGATTCAAAGGCGTAAGAATGACAAAATAGACTTTGGGGACTCAGGGGGAAAGTGTGGGAAGCGGGTGAGGGATAAAAGATGACAAACTGGGTTCCGTGTATACTGCTCGGGTGATGGGTGCACCAAAACCTCACAAACCACCACTGAAGAACTTCCTTGTGTAACCAAATACCAACTGTTCCCTAAAAACCTATGGAAATTTTTTTAAAAATTAATAAAAATAAGGTTATTTAATCATTAGAGATCATTTTTTAAAAAGAAAATTATACTTATTCAGATCCATCCAATTGTGTTTTATCTCCCTACAATAAGGCATGCCAACCAGGAATAATATGAAAAATTCAGCTAAGAAGGGGCTTCCAGACCCATATTCTGTAATTCTTATTAATAGCACTCAAGACAATGTATGATGGGCTTAACAGTCTACACTATACTTCAGCTGAAGTCTACACCTCCCTGAATCACAGCTATTATGCATTTAATAGGAAACCATTATGATTGAGAACTTCTTCAATGTTACCAGTGCCAATACTATTATCCTATGGCAGGTGATACACGTCAAGATACCGATTCTTTCCATAATAATATTCAGCAGCTTAATTACATACATAAGCTTTATGATATAGAAGGAAACAATATTCTTTAATTCAATGCAAATTTTCAAATTTCTCAATATAATCAGCTATGTGGAAATGCCACCTGTTATTCATTATTCCTTTTGCTATTTTATACGTCAAGCATCTCTCTCCTCCACTTCTTAATTTTTGAGACATCTCGATTTTTCTTGGTCTAACTCATAGAATCACATCCTCTTCCTTTGACTCCTCTCACTTTTGTTGCCTTATTTGGATCTTTTTCATTTTTTGCTCTGCTTCCTGTGAAATTCTATGAGCAGCACCAAATAAAACATTCAAGGACAGACTGATTTATATTCTTCTAAGATTATAATTTTTTTCTAAATTGCATTTTAATATTCGTAAATGTGTGTCTTTGTGTGTCTATGTTTTAACTCTGCTGCCCTCTGAACAGATGCTGTGATGGGGCTCCATGCTAATAAGCACCTAAATCTTTTCCTTGAGAAGTACAGCTAATCAAAAAGTCATCTATTTTCAAGGACAGTTGAGATTATTCCTTCCAATATGCATTCTTCCAGCTTCGGCTTTCATGTGGGAAGATATGGTTTTACCTCCCAATAATCAGGGAGCATGACTTTAGTAGGTTAGAATTAGACTTTGTCACCGGCCTATTTCAAGGAAAAATACAAAGCTAGGTTCCCTTTGAAGCCAGAGAGCCTAAGACACAATGGTCTCTCTCTGGATCTTAACATAACACACTGGCCAGTGCAGTAGTACAATATTGTATATCTAGAGGATCAGTTAACACTCAATACAGTTCAGCATTAAGATGGAAAATCCTGGCAACAGAATCCTTAAAGGAATTCTGGGTGAAAATGAGAATTTGGAGCATGCAACAAGGCTACACCTTTCAATAAATTAAAATTTGCTGTGATTATAAAGAAAAAAGAATTTTTTGTGAGATGGAGTTTCGTTCCTGTTGCCCAGGCTGGAGTGCAATGGCTCAATCTCGGCTCACTGCAATCTCCGCCCCCCAGGTTCAAAGCAATTCTCCTGCCTCAGCCTCCCAAGCAGCTGGGATCATAGGAGCCCACCACTAGGCCCAGCTAATTTTTGTATTTTTTAGGAGAGACAGGGGTTTCACCACGTTGGCCAGGCTGGTCTCCAACTCCTGACCTCAGGTGATCTGTCCACCTCAGCTTCCTGAAGTACTCAGATTACAGGTGTAATCCACTGCACCTGGCGAAGAAAAAATGTTCACTAAAAGATCTGATGTACTCTTAGGAAATTACCCCTAAATAAAGTAATGCTGAACAAATGTGACTATGGACATTCAGTTCATCTACTTCGTTCTCAAGTCTATAATCACTCCTTGTGGCTAAATCCAATTAATACACTTTAGTCCTTAACTGAATGTGTGTGCAGAATCTGACACTCATGATCTCTCCACTCCTTCCTGAAACTCGCCTCTCCCATAGCTTCTCTAACCATCACCTGAGTCTCCTGTGTTTTTCCACTTGTCAAGCCATTCCCTGGGGACACTCTTACAGTGCACACCCCTGATTAGAGGCCACTCCCTCATTCTCTGAAGGAGCTCCTCTTCTACACCAACTGCTTCACCCACCACTTGTATACCATACCCCTTTCTTGGATATCTTAAAGGCATCTCAAACTCTCCATATTTGCAACCATAAACTTGGCAGCTTCTCCATGAAGGCTGCTCTTCCTTCTTGATTCCTTATCATGGTAGAAAGCAACAGCTTACATGTGCCAGTCAACCAAGCCAAATCCAGGGAGGTCCAGTGACAAGGGGGTCTTTCCTCCCCAAATCCTTCCTGTGTCATCAGCCACAAGGTTCTGCTTCAACTTCCTTATTATTTCTAAAGTCACTCCCTTCCCTTCGTCTCACTGCCACATGATCCACATCTTCACACTGCAGCCTCAGAGTATGTTTCTTGAATTCAAATTTGGTCATATCTCTCCTCCTTACAACATTCCTGTGATTCTCTGCCACCTTCAGGAGAAAACCCAACCCCCATAGCACAGCCCCGAGGCTCACTGATTCTCTGCCACCTTCAGGAGAAAACCCAAGCCCCATGGCACAGCCCTGAGGCTCACTGATTCTCCACCACCTTTCAGGAGAAAACCCAACCCCCATGGCACAGCCCTGAGGCTCACTGATTCTCTGCCACCTTCAGGAGAAAACCCAACCCCCATAGCACAGCCC
>NW_016107514.1:1272544-1311364 GCF_001604975.1 Cebus imitator | reverse complement strand
CCCCCATGGCACAGCCCTGAGGCTCACTGATTCTCCACCACCTTCAGGAGAAAACCCAACCCCCATGGCACAGCCCTGAGGCTCACTGATTCTCCCTGACAAACACAAGCATACGGACACTTTTCCCCTGTTGGCAATTCTCACAAATACTCAGGCAACACCTCCTTACTTGGCTTGGGGAAGACCTCTAGATAACTAACTCTCATCCAGGCCCCTTTCTGATGTGCTACCTCAAGACTATGTCCACACCATCCCACAGTGCTGGACTGGGTTTTTCTTTTAATGTACACCTATGTATCAGCCGGCCTTTCGCCCCAGATGGTGAATTATTTTGAGAGTATCTTACTGATCTCCTCTTGTCAGTACTGATTACAGTAACTGGCACAGGGCAAATGTCAAATAATTGACAAATAAATGAAGGAATGCATGAATCAGTGAATAAGTTATCCAAATCAGTCTCAAAGGAGCAATTTCACCTGCTAACAATTGCCTACAAGAAGGATAAAGAAATGGAAGCTAGAACTATGACATAATTACCTTACTATATCAATAAATTGCTTTTATTAACAGGGTCAATGACAAGTAAAGGCAAATGAATGTGTCCTAGTATCATAAAACACACTGTACGTTAAGCCTCGGGGCTTTGAAATTTGGGTATCTATGATTTGGGGCTATCTGCAACAACAATAAAGAAATGTGTATGTATCCTTGGGTCAAATTGTAGGAAAAGTAAATGTAGAGGGAAGTTTGATGTTTTACATGTGTCATTCATAGAACAACAGTGACTATATGACCCATGGCCCCTGCACAGGCTGCAGTCCCTGAGTCTGACCTGGATGGGGTGGCTGGCAGTCACCATGGCCCTCACATGCCGGTGAATTCCAGATTCCTTCTCTGCTTCAGAAATACAAAGTCAGCAAGAGAGGCAAGAGAAGTGACCTGGAGTAACCAGATGGCAAACAGGGTCCTACCAGTTTAGAAGAGTTTTAGGAAGGATACCTCAGGAAGTATCAGCCTCAGGAAAGTGTCCCAGGGTGTCTCCTCCCATCCTTACTACGTGACTCTTCTCTGTCCATATTCTTTCCTTGGGTGTCTCATTTGTTTTGTTATTCCGCTCTTTTTTTGACGCTAAGGATCCCTAAATCTGCACGTCAGGCCTCAGCTGCTGAAGTTTTAGTTATGTGTTTCCAACTGTCTGAGGGAAACAGAACTCCTCCAACTGGGGATACAGAACACAACACAGGAAAAGGCAGAAACCTCTGTAACACTGCTGGGGACTTCCTAACAAGGCCTCATGTAGAAAGAAGGTCTCAAAGGAAGTGCAGTGTTGAAAAGGGCACACCAAAAGGGGGCAGTAGTTAAGCACCCAGCACTGACATCACACATGACTGGCTGGATCTCCAAATCTACCCTTACTGCCTGTTTCCTGCAGGCAAAGGTTTCTTAATTTCCCTAGGCCTCAATCACCTCATCTGAAACCTGGGAATGATAATGGAAGTCACCATATCATGGGATCAACTGTCCTATTCACAGATTGTTTTCAATATGTCTACAAAACCTCTAGTGTTTCCTAAATCTTAAAAACAAAACGAAACAAAAACACTTGACTACTCTCTAAACGTTGTCCCTAAATCCCTCCTTTCCTTTCCCGTTCATCTTCTAGAAAGATAGTCTACATATGGTCCATGTTTATGCTTGGTCCCTCTACGTTCAGCTCAACATTCTATGGAAACATCTCCTTTGGGCTAACAGTGGCCTAACTGGTGATTATAGCTATTGATCATGCATCTTGTTTGCAATGATGAGGCAAATCAGAAAAGAAAAGAAGGCTTTCACCATGGTAGGAGCCTAAAAGCAAACTGCTTGGATGGGCTAAGGTGTTTACTTAACTGGAGAAACCAGAAACAGCGTCGTGGAAGGGAAGAGGAAGAATGGTATTGGAGAAGGGAAGCCAAAGGTCCGCAAGAAAGGAGGATACTAAAACCAGAATCAAGCAGTGAGCATGCCTGGCCAGGGAAAACATTAGGTATCAAAGGACAAGAACAAGTCAAGATCCGGAATTTAAACCAGATGAAAGCCAGAAGTTCAGAGTCAAGGAACTCCGATCACCTGGGCCCATTTTTAAAAAGTGCTGTAGTTATTTGATGCTTGGGTGGGCAGCACTTGTCCTACTGAAATTCTCCACAGCATTTCTCAGTATTAACCACCTCCTCCTCCACATCTTGGCAACCCTCCCTCCCTGTTCTTCTCAAGACCCTTGGTCCTTAGTTCCTAAGGAGGCATCATCTCCCCCATCTCCACTGCAGTGTCACACTCAGCGGGGACTATATTCTTGTCTTCCTACTCAGTGTAAGCTATAGAGCCAGGAATTGCTAGCTCATCTGATCACTGAATCTTTTTTTCTTCTTCTTGGGCATGAAGCTAGAACGCACTTCCCACCTTCTCCTGCAGTTAGGGTAGTCATGGAACCAGTTGCAGCCAACAGAAAGTAAGTATAAGTGGTGCTCACTCAAAAGATCCCTGTTGAGAACCTTTGTATCATGCTCACCAAAGGCGACTGTGCGAGGAAGGCAATGCAGATGGAAGCAATTCTTTCAACCTGGTTCCCTGAAAGACTACACAGAGAAAAGCCTTCACTGCAAATCAGAAACACATATGTTGGATTTTATGTGAGTATGAAATAAATTTTTACTGTGCTAAGTCACTGACATTTTGAGGTTTATCTGGTGTAGCAGCCATCATCTTCACTGTTAAGTCGCAAATCTAGATATCATGAGTCCAAAACTCTAGGCTTAACATTAGACCCAAATTTCTAACTTCTTTCTGCTCCTTCACCAGACTAACTTCGAATATTTGGCAGGAATTATTCCCTACACCTCTTGGAGTTGGTTGGGTTTCTTCCATATGTGTTTCCAGAGCACCTTATTTATTGTCATTTTAATTGTCTGGTCATCTGCCTCTCCAACTCTATGGTGAACTTTTTGAAGGTAAAGACTGTGTTTTACTCTTGTCAACCTCTGTGTCCAGTTGGCATTCAGCAAGGGTTTCTCTGTGTCCTTCATTTTTAAATTAAAAGCAATGTGTATTTAGTGGTACTAAAAAAACAAGAACACATCACCAGTGATAAGTGGTGCTGGTAGCATATGCCCCTATTTGAAGTGATGAGAAGAGCCCTTTGTCTCCACAGTTGTTTTTCTCAAACCCGTATCCCAAGTCTAACCATGTGAAGCACAGTCTCCTGTAAGAACAAATGAATGACTAAATGTAGGAACTAGGATTTGTCATATAAAAACATGAAGGTTCAAAGGTGATATGATCAGCATTCATAAAATAATAAGGGCTATGGGGAGGAGAGGCTGAGTAGGGAAATTTTTGAATTAATCCCTAGCAAAACAGAAATTAAGAGAAATTATTAAATGTTGGAAGAAGGATTTTTTTAATATTTAAGGACAAACTAAAGAAAGCTTTACCGAGAAGTAAGAAATAATGGGGAATATTTTAAAGCTACCAAAGAAAACTTGGTTTGCTGAGAGTATTTCCCAAGCCCTTTGAGTCTGATCCTGAACAATATAGCTCTCCAGAATGTATCCATGCCTTTGAGAGATCCCTGAAAGACAGGAGACATTTAAAGCCCCTTTTGTAATATTGAAATCATGGTTTAAATACACTAGAGTGATGCTGCCTCGTGCTCCACCAGCTAACATCCAGGTGACCATTCACTCCAGTGCTCCTACCCACTGCGCAGTAGCATTTAGGGCACCTACAAAGAGCCCAAGGCAGGGAGTGGATGACCAAAAGTCTTCCACTAGAAAACAATCCAGAATTTTCCGGGCATTCCTTCTGGGTCCTTCACCCTACATATGCAGAATTTTCCTGTACACACCAAGGCAAAACTATTACAAAGCCTATGTGTGACTTATAGAAACAACCAGCATCCCCACTTTACTTCCAGACTTTCTCTTCTCCATACCTGGGGAAATTCACACAAAGAAATAACTAGACTAATCAAAAGTTTTCCTCCTTCAGTGATTTCTATTAACTCTCTAAAAACGAACTTTTGAAATATAGACCATAAATGAGTGTTGGGTTCTGTCCATCCTTGACCTTTCAATCGCTTTCACTAGTTCAAGCCATTTAACTTTCATCTAGAAAGGCATGACTGATCTAAAGGGAGCTAAAACATAAACAGGCATTTTCCTTTCTCAGAAACAATGTTTAACTCAGAACTTCACTCTGAAAGATTCAAAGTAGCACACTCACCTGTAGCTGGGATATAGTTAAAGGGTATCGGAATAATATCCAGGTGACACCTTCACTGCAAGGTGGGATGGTGAGAGAGCCTTCATACACCCAGTAATCCCGCAGCAGAGGGTCTACATGGCCACGTGGACGTGTCATGAAAAGGCAAGTGAATCAGTAACAATCCTGATGACTTCAACAACAATTTTCAAAATTATAAACTGTCCAAATGACACTTCAAAGATGGAAGTCATTTTCAAATTAGAGTCTCACAATATTAAACTACTCATTTGGAGAAAATAATGGATAAAAAACATGATGAATTCTCTATTATTTACAGTGATTTCTATCAATGGATTATGGTATATACCTGTCAAGTTTAAGCACTTTAGAAGCGTATGTATATTTTGAGTTTTTTCACTTTATTAAAGGATTTACCTGATTGATTCATATCTAATATTTATTGAATGTTTACAATGTACCAGCAATTTACATTAATTTATTTAACCTTCACAACAAACCAGCGAGATAGGTAGTATTATTAATGTCATTTTTCAGATGGGGAATAATAACATCAGTAGTTTGCCTAAGGTCACTCAGCTAATAATCACTGGCAGTCAGGATTCGAACTTGGGCAGTCTGGTTTCATAGCCTGTATTTTTTTTTTTTTTTTAAGAGACAGGGTCTGGCTCTGTCACCCAGGCTGCTGGAGTGCAGTGGTGTGATCATGAACCACTGCATCCTCAAACTGCTGGGCTCAAGCAATCACTCACCTCAGCCACCCAAGAAGGGACTATGGGTGCACACCACCACAGCCAGCATTTTTTTTCCCTTTCTTTAGAGCATGGTCTGGCTATGTTGCCTAGGCTAGTCTCAAACTCTTGGCCTCAAGCAATCCTCCCATATCGGCCTCCAAAAGTGTTGAGATTACATAGGTGAGGGCCACCGCATCTGTCTGAAAGCCTGTATTTTTAACCATTCAGTTCTAGCTACCGCTATACTACTTCTTCAACAGCAAAATATCAAAACCATATTACAATAAAACAAAATGAATCATTCTTATGAAATCCTTTAGCTCTGCATTAGAGGAATTTATGATTAAATACGATTAATAAATGTTTACCATATCATAGAAACTGGTTTGTTGTATAGCAATTAAATGTAGAAAACAGGAGATACAATGCATCAACCTATTTGGTTTCGTTTGAAACACTAAGAGACAACACATAATTTGGGCAGAGAAATGTGAAAACCAAAATTTTATATACAACAACCTTTAAATCACATTCTGAGTATTTTACGTATAATTGTTACCTGCACACATATACATTTAGAATAATATATAATAATAATGTTACTGCAGAGAGGTAATCTTATAAAATTAGATACAAAGTTCATTTTACTGTAAAAATTAAGAACTCTACTGAGCAATCTTAGAAGTACATCAGGGTTTTTGTTTGTTTGGGCCAGAGTTTCACTTTGTCACCCAAGCTGGAGTGCAATCACGTGATCGCGGCTCACTGCAACCTCTACCTCCTGGGTTCAAGCAATTTTCTTGCTTCAGCCTCCTGAGTAGCTGGGATTACAAAGGTGAGCCTCCACACCAAGCCAGTTATTTTATTATACTGGTGCTTTACACAGAGGTAGCAATTTTTACAAATGACAATCCTAAGAAAGTTCTTGATGGATCAATGAAACTAATGGTAAAGTGTCTCTTTATTACTTCAAAAGGTTTACTTCCATATTTAAGAGTAATCTGGAAATGGTATCTGCTAAGGAGAATATAAATTGCAAACAAATTTTATTAACTAACAATATATATTTGTATATAGTCTGCAGAAAACAATGTGACTACAGCCACAGTTAAAATTCATTCTAACGAATCAGATAAATACTCACCAGGTAATAAAGTGTTAGGATTAAAGCAAGGTATTGTTTTGGACTTCCCCTGAAAAAGAAAAAAAAATATTTATCCAATGTTAATGTAATATTTCTAGATTTTAGAATAAAAAATGTATTATAAAAAATGTAGAATGAAGTCTTTTATGAATGGCCTCATCAGGTCCCACAGATTTATGGGTGTCTCCTTCTACCTACTCATTCAAGTAATATCGTCTGGTTCCTGCTCTGATTCTATGGCTATTTTCTTTGCTACCATAGTTCAACTCTCCCTGTAAGTCCTGGTGACCAACCTACAATTGGTGCCCATCTGCCCCCACATCAGTTACTTTTTCTGCTCTGAGCACAATTCATAGCAGAGATTTGGGCTAAATTCTTACTGTAAAATGCCTGAACCCTGGGTGGGGGAATTTTCAAAATGCCTTTCTTCCTGCTTAATTTCACTGCAGTTCCTAACCTTTTTGGCATCACAACCTGGCTTCCAGCTTCCTGTTTTGTCCGGTTTGGATTTGGTACTTCAGCTCTGGGATCTATGCTAGATGCTCTCCTCAACTGGAAAGGGAAATCTAAAACACATGGAAATATTCTGTTCCAATCAGTGTTTATCAAAGCTAGATTTAAATTTCAAGGGAATCATTTGTACCCTTATTCAACAATTCACATTTAAAATCATCATTTTAAATCATGTCATTTAAATTGCCTAGACTTTAGAGGCAATTGGTCCTGTCAAGTGAATCAGATTTTTCTTAAAAGATTACTGTATTGATCAGTCATAAAAGAATTGTGAAGTGACAGGAAAAAAAAAAAGATTACTGTATTAATACAGATGCAACAGGGAAAGTTATTGCATAACCTCCAAGTCCCTTCCTGATTTCCTGGGACTATTTTACACATTAAAGACTCTACGTTACTTGTCTCCCCGACCCTCCTGAGTTCCATAGTGATTGGTTTCCTATTAGATGATATAATAAGTTTTCTCAGCCCATTGCAATTATACAAATACAAATCAAAACGTGCCCTCAACTGTCTTATTATCAGCTTCTTTTGTCTGGCCTGGGCTTCCCTTGGAAGCTGGGTTCATTAAAAACCTACTCAGGAGACCTTCAGTGAAGGTTCTGCCTGGTTCAGGGTACCCTGGGCTGTGTCAGTGTAAAGCTAATCCAACTTGATTCCCAAACTGATCTTTCTTAGAAATGGATTTGGGTCTCTGGATCTCCTGCAATCAAACAAGTTCCACTCCTGCTCTGTATCTCCAGCAGCCCTACAAGACCAGACTACTCCCGTCCCTAAGATCACTCACATTCAACTGACACTAAACATCAGCCAAAAAAGAACTGCTTATAAGAGAAATTGGCACTGGCTTCCTAGCAATGCTTGGCCGTTTCATTGCAGGGGCAAGTTGATCACCTTCTCTTGTATATTATCTTACCACATATGTGTACTTGTTTTCTTTTTAAAATTTATTTAACATAAATGCTTTGAAATATGATTCCCCAAATTTGTATTTGTTTCCTATAGCATGCAGGTAGAAAAGGGTTAACCCAGCAGGCCTGAGTTGCTCAAACCCTGTACATCCCAGATCAAGGCCTGCCTTCAGGGCTAACTCTTGACTCCTGGGATATAACCTCTGAGTTCGGAATATTCTACCTGATAAAAGTGTTTCTGTGTGCCTGCAGCCTTAGGCCATGCTGTATTTATGATGAACTCCTATTGTTACATGCCTGAGGCCTTGAGACATACTGTACCAATTGGAACAGAGAAGCTGATGCTGACAATGTGGCTTACGGTGAAGAGGGCAGGGAGAGGGCTGCTGCCAGAGGTGGAACAGCTGAGGTCAGTTATGTTGCAGGCATTTTGTGCTTACATGACTGACTCCTAATAAATCTCTGGACACCAAGGCTAGAGTGAGCTTCTGTAGTTGGCAACACTTCACACATGTTGTGACCCATCACTGCTAGGGGAATCAGGGGCATCCTCATGTGATTCTCCAGGGAGGCGACACCTGGAAGCTTGTGCCTGGTTTCCCCTGCACTTCATTCTATGCGCCTTTTCCCTCTGCTTTTTGATCCGTTTCTTTTCACCGTAATAAACCATAACCACAAGGACGGCAGCTTTTCTGAGGTCTGTGAGTCCTTCTATCACAGTATTGAGCCCACAGGTGGTCACAGGGTCCTCCTACACGAGCAACGTTTTTATATTATTTTAAATAATGACTTACCTTATACTGAATATCCTGGAGGATTTCAGTCACAGCCTTCAAGCCAACATGTTCCTTTCCTATCTGAAAAATATAAAGCATAAACCACAACCACAGCATTTTTAAGTGTTTAGCTTAAATTAAAAAAAAACGAACAGAACTTGGCTCCAGTCCATCTGAATGTCCTTTCTGAGGACTAATCAAATGGCCTTTTATTAATAACTAGGTCAATATCTACTAAAGGTAATTAAAGTTGTAAAGAAAGCTAGTATAATAAAGTATTAGATATGTAAATACCCAGAAACTCATTCTAAATTCTTCTTACTATGTATAGGAATCGCTCACTTTGCTACGCATATCAAATTATAAAATACTGTTATATAAAAATACCAAGGATATTTTTGATTTAAAACTACTCAGTACATGTTCAAAACCTTCCATGTTTAACTTTGGCATGTACAGATCACTGCTATAAAGATTTTAACAATACTGAAAAATTATATTAACTTACAAAGCAGATAGGTGATTTTGTTGTTAAATTCACCAAAATCAAGACCTTTTGTGATTACTACTGGACATAATAATATAACTACCTTTCTATTCTTAAATAAATAAGAATATGCTTTTCATAGTCTTCTTTTTAAAAACATATCACTATATATTATTAGTGTATGAAATGCTCCCAAAAAAGACAGAAAAATTCTAATATTTAATATTCTTGACTTCGTCTTTAAAAATTTTAAGTGAAATCTGACCAATTTCCAATGGTCGATGATAATGGAGGAGAGTCATAGAGATCACTTAGAACCTCAAATTAAGCAATCACTGCTTTTGTCAGCTTTCCTCCTTCCACATAGATATTTGGAGAACGACCTAAGAGAAGCCAGAGGAGCTGTCAACATGTTCACATTCTCTGTTTCTCCTTACGTTAACCAACGGCAAAACACGCCAGTTGAAAGAGCATCCAAAGGGACAGGAGAGAGATGAGAAATGCTCTCCCTACAACAGCCCGTCAGCTCTAAACAATCAAGACGTGAACTTATTCTCCAAGCATCGACAATTATTCCTGAGTTAGGCTCTAAAAACAGAAAATAAATTTTCTAAAGTTAAAAAAAATTTAAAACCTAATGCATATGTACTGTGGGTGCAGCAGCCTGGAATTTTAGGCAGAAGTCATTATCCATTCTTCGGGAGAAATGGACCTCTCTTTTTCTTACTGGTTTAACCATCCTATAGCACTGGGAGGCCTACGTCTGCACTTGGGGTCTGTTTTCATCTCACACATCTCCTGTCGGGCTGTAAACTCTTGGAAGCATCCGCATGTGAACACTAAGGCCACTCAATGTGGCAGCTGAGGAGCAGGCTCACTTTGCAAATGGACTGCCTGGATTCCAATCTTGACTCTGCCACCTCTTAGCTGTGTGACCTTAAGCAAGTGTATTTAACATTTACATCCTTCCCACTTCCTCATAGGGAGGAATAAAATCTTCATGGGGAGGACAAAAATGATAGGGTTGAAGATAAGATTAAATCAAACAAAGACTGTAGGGCTTGGGCCATTATAATTCACTTAATATCCATTATTAATCTTAATCTACATGCCCTACAGCATCAAATATAGTTTTTCCATATAACAGCACTTAACAACTATTACTAGCTCCTTTTAACTATAAAGACTCTATTTTATGGGCAAAACTTTATATCCTGAAAACTCTATAACCTCTGTTCTTACTCCATCTCTTTCCTTTCCTTCCTTGTCAAATTTTTGTATGAAGAAATTACAACCAGCAAAAAGCAAGTACTGATAATAATCTCCACACCCCAACTGCTAAAATTGTGCAAGCAACTGTTCACATCGTACAACCCGATACCAAGAGCCCACCAGAAACCTTGAGAAGAACTCATTTCTCACCTCTCACCTTTGCCATCCTTCACCACCACCAGAAATGCAAACCACTTTGGTCTGTTCTCCTCGCCTGGCATCTCAGCCCTGAACCTCCCGTTTTTTTCACTTCTAACACAATCTCTCCTTACCTTCCACTGCACTTTCTGGAACAGAACAACTCTGCATTTCTGCCAGCCTCTCCCACCACCTCCCAATCTACCTGAACTCCTCGGGTCTGCCCAAGGCCACAGCTCTTTTGCAGGCCTTTCAAGTGGACATCGTGCAGTCCCCCAGGAAGACAGACTGAAAGCCACAGTCAGCGCGTTCCTGCTCTCTTCAGTGTGAATCTGACCCATGTGCTCAAGCCATTCTCCCGAGGGGACCATCCTCTGAGGCTACCATGCCCTCCTTCTCCCTTACTGACCCACTGGACCATCCCTCCCAAGCATCACCTCCTGCTGCCATCCGGGACAACTTCAGCATCCAGGGGGTGACCCATCTCCTCCCCGGCCTAAGTCTTCTCACCCCTTAGTCCGTGGCCTTCTGCCCCATTTGCCTCAGCAAACCAACCCTGAGGGGACTCCTGGTATGTGCTCTCATTCCAAAAACTTCAACTCTGAAAGACTGGCCTCTCTGACCTGATGCCCCAGGCCAGCCAGCTCTCCTGCTCTTTCCTCTCTCCCCTTCTCTGATCACCAGGAGCCGAGGCTTGCATGTCCTTGTGGCTTCTTCTTCCCCCGCCTGCCTAGACGTGGGACTGGCTAAACAGAATGAGATCTTCCAACCACTCTCCATTCTTTAATCCTTTTACTTCCTACATCATCTGCTCTGTGACGGATCAACACAACAACTTACTAGAACTCTCTACTCCTTTACCTGGATAAAGAACAACCCACCATACCCTGTCCTGTATGATCTGGGGTGTCCAATCCCAAGGGGGGCTCCCTCAGTGACTGGCAAGTCTATTATCATCCCCTCCTGAGCTATTTCAAGACTCTATCCCACACCCAGGCTTTCTTTGCACTATAAATAATTCTGCTTTGTGTGTCTCAGAGATAATAAAGGTCGTCAGCATGAACTTTCTTAACATCCTGCCTTTCTCCACCTATGAATGGGCCCCATTTGTGCCTACCCTTTCCTCCTGGCCCTCTATTTTGGAGAAGGGGTGGGTTTCCTCCTATCTTGAGATTAGTCCATCCACATAAGCTCTCCATCCCGTGCCCTCTTGCCTCCTCCAGGACTTTTCCACCTCAATGACACCCTCTCTTACCAGTATTTTTAATGTCTATGTCTGCAATATTTCTTATTGCTTGGAGGCAGGGTAGGGGGGAACCACAGGCAGATCTCGGATCTCAAAAGAGTCACTGGACATCATTGCTAGTTATTGCCCCATCTGTCCTTCCTTCCTTCAGCCAAGCTTCTTGGAAGCAAAATCTACTCAGTGTCTCCGACTTCCTCCCTCCCATTTCTCTCCTCCAGTCCAAGGGCCAGACCCCTCCCCACATGGATTTCAGCCCATCCTCCCTCACTCCTTCCCTCCCTCTATTCTTTCCTTCCTTCATGAAATTTTGCTCTCAGTTCTGCGATTTTACTCTCTCCTGAGAATTTGCACACAGATAACCTGAATTTTTCCCCATAGAAACTTACAGAAAGTTAGAAAAAGTGTGCTTGCTAACCAGGCTTTTCCTTGCCTGCAATAATGCAGCTTGTTCTTGGAAATACTCGCATTAGTTCTAAGGGGCTGGGATTTCAGTCTGGGGCTCTACAAATCCAGGTCACCTGTTACATGCTAAGAATCAGGAAGTGAAAATACTAAGTTATCACACCTAATTCTGCCCACAAATATTTATTAACAATTCCAAAGATGAAAATGACATGTTCCTTTCCCCTCTATATATGACTATGTGGTTATCTGTATTCTTATTTTTACTTTATCTTACTATTTTTTATTCTTGCTTTTAATAATGAGATAGTACCTTGTCTCAATTCCTCAAATTTGGATGCTTTATTAACTTTTCCAGGTTATAAGAGTAGTCTTTCATAATTGTTACTTCAATACACTAAAAATTATCAAAATATATTTGTATAATAAAAAGGTTTTCATTAATATTTTGTGATTTTCTTTCTTTCTTTTTGTGATTTATATAATCCAGTTATAAAATACAAGGAATATAAGTCCCCGCCTATGACAAAGCCATGAAATAAACAGTCAGAAGAGGGCTCACTGAAAAATGTAAGGATTTTCTTTTAAATTCTGTGGCATGTGTCTTATTTGCAAGATGCTTATTTAAAAATATTAAGAGTCTAATTTGGATGGCCACTTGCAAACATCAATAAAGAAATATCTAGGAGATATGTATTAAAAATTATTGCAATTAATTTTGGTATATATGCCATAAAAAAAAAAAGTTTAAAGGGGCCCATTATGGAACTCTCTTTGGAAAATTAAGTTTCTGAAGAACACTGTGCTAACATGCTCTATTCTCAGCTTACCCGAGAGGCGGCCCAGAGCCATCACAGAGCTGGAACTCTGCCTTCTGGTCCTGATGGCAGCTTTAGAGCTAAAATTTTCAGGCACTCTTTCACCTCTAAATCTTTTATGATGTCAAATATATAATAAAACAAAATTTAGAAGATTTGCCTTAAAAACTGGATTAAGTTTTTACCTCTGAAAGCATGTGGCCTGCTTTCACATGTTTGGGTAAATTTATATACTATCCTGTACCTACCACAGAGCTCAAATCTAAATGTTATATTGACTATATCTGCCAAGGTCTTTGCCAGTCTGATTTTTATCAGTGTTTTCCTTCAAGGCATTTCAAGTAATCTCAGAGTAAAATTGTTAATAAAGAAGGGGTGAAGTAATCTTCTATTATTGATTTTTCGTAGATTTTTCTGTAAACCAGGGTCTAAAAACACTTTCTGAAATCCTTTTTCATAAATAAAATAAACCCTACCTTCAGGAGACATTTCCTAAATCATTTCTTCAAGGACCTTGAATACCACTCTGAAGAAAATTTATAATAAATAAAGGAACTATTTTCTACCAGTGAATATGGCTGAACATTCATGAACCATAAGGATCAAGTTATCTATTTTTATCAAATGTTCTATGTGTGTGATTTCATCTGTAAGCAATAAAATTGAGAATAAAAAATATTTTACAAAACTATTTAGAACTTAGCATCTCTAAAGAACACGATAATCACAGCAGACGGTTTACCTGAACAAACAGAGCAATGATGGCGATTCCATGCGGCTTCCCCACAGCCTCATCAATGCTGCCAAACAGAGTGGAGTTCCAGTGGATCAGATGGAGCTGGGTGAGTGGCAACAGACAGACCACATCATTTAATGTGCAAAGATATAGCCATTTCTTCACTATTTCTATATGGATCACAAGTAGACACAAATAAACTACTGGCTTAATACGAGTTATCTGTATAAAGTCTTTCCTTCTTATTTCTGAACAGTAGCAGTGCTTAGTGGATCGCTGCCCCTTAAGTCCAGTTTAAGTCCTGATGTGGAGGAAGACAACTAGAGGGACTCGCAGACTTCACATGGATTCTGTTATCTTTCCTTGGATGTCATCCTTCTGGATCTCAATAAAGCAAAACTCCAGGTCTGGGAACAAATGCTAGAACTCATTCAAAGGATGAATATTTGCATAGCCAAATACTGCATCATCCAGTATTTTCATCAGGAAGTGTACAAAATCAGTCTTTAGTTCTAGTAAATTACTTCAACTAAGAATATCCATAGATAGCAACCTGGAAAAAAAATGCTGCATTTTTAAAGCCCTAGTAAAATAATGAATGCTGATGTAAATCTCTTAAAGAAGGCTATTTCCTGTACTGGAGATAAAATTTTATCTGTGAAGAAATGACGAACAATGCTCAGAGGCCTCCCTCACTCCTAGCTTCATAAAGCTTTGCAGCTTTCAAGTTTATCTAGAATACGCACTGCTCCGACAGCACTGGTAAAACACTTGAAAGAAGCCAAATTCAATTCCTGATTAAAAATCAAATGTCCACTGAGGTTCTTAGTATAATAGTAGGTAGGTAAACCTTCTGTCTGGAATACAATCTTCATCACTATCGCTTTTCATTGTTATAATTACTCATCACCTTAGAACACTGCCTCATTTTAAAATTAGTTCTAACACCAAAAGACATAGCTAAAATAAAACCACTATCTATTTTAGCATCTATATTAAAATATCCAGAAAAATTATCATAAGGATTGCCACAAATTTTTCCACTGCTGAATTTATCCAAGTAGAATCTGAGATTATAAAACTGACCACTAGAGGGAGGTAAGAAATCCTCTACCAATAACAGAACTGGAAACCTAGGAAAAGACAGTACCGGTGGCCCACCCAGCCAGGACAGGCTGTGAAAAACTCACAGAGACTGTGACCACCCAGTAAATGCAACTGAAAGGCACTGCTTTTAAGAAAACTATGTTCTATAATCTCTCAATAATAAAAGGCAATTTTAATCTTTCCTTCTCTGGCTGCAACAACAGCATAGGAGTCCTGGTGGAAGAGGTAAGAACTGATTGTCTTAATTAAACCAACAAAGAAAGTCTAGACCCAAGGTTGAAATAAATTTTTATTCCACAAATTACAAAACTCCCACTGACATTTTTCTTCCTTCTCACAGCAATATTTTGGGGCTTTAAAAATCATAATAATAAACCACAAAAGCATGGGTTTTTCTTTTTCCCCACTCCTCACAATTCAGCAACACCATCACTCACACCTGCTCTTCAAAAGCTGCTGCACAATTTTTGTGTGTTTAAAAAGCTGATGGTTCCCACTCCTTAAGTGTGTACTGTGGGTGTTGACTTTGTTTCAAAGAGTAAAGTATGGAAAGGGGATAAAGATAGTGACTTTGCAGTGGATAAAACTAACAAACACTATCTGATCAAGGTCAACATCAATAGTGATTAGTCATGTTGATAGGGTGCATGTAACCTTACATGTGATAAAAATGGCACTTTACTGCTGCATTTTCTCCCAATGACCCATAACCCAATCTAGCCACAAGAAAAACATCAGACAAATCTCAGTGAGAGGCACTCCACAAAATACCTAACCAGTAAGTAATCCTGAAAATTGTCAAGGTCATTGGAAACAAGGAAAGCCTGAGAAAAATGTCACAGCCAAAAGAAGCCTAAGGAGACATGAGAACTAAATGTAATACGGTGTCATAGGTGAGATCCCAGAACAGAAGGAGGGCATTAGGTAAACGCTAAGGAAATCTAAATAAAATGTGGATTAGTAACATATCAGTATTGGTCCATTAATTGTAACAAATGTAACCATTATAATGTAAAATGTTATTAATAAAAGAAACTGGGTTTGGGGTATATGGGAATTTTCTGTACTGTCTTTATAATTTTTCTACAAATGTTAAACTGCTCTAAAAATGTTCTTTTTAATAAAAAAGATAAGAAAAATTAAGAGAAATGCTGGCACTTCAGTCAACCCAAGCTAACAAGGATAACAGAAGGTTGCTATGACCCCCACATGTCTAGCAAAATAACATGAAATGAAAGCAGCAACAGCAGCTCTCCCACACATCCTTAACTCCACCTTCTGGGCCTTCAGTAATCACACAAGTCTTGGTGGTTCCAGGGCAGAAGAGATTCTTCCCTCACAATAACAAGGGATCCAAGCTTTAAAAAACAAAGCTCTGTCTTGCTTCTGATAAACCCTCTTCTCTTAAAGTCCTTTCTCTCATTTTCAGACCAAACAAATTATGACAGATCCCCTTTCCACACCAGTAGAGGTTGGCTAATTCAAGTACCAGGCACATGTCCAACCCATTCTAGAACTCGGCCAACCTTCAGCTATAGCCTAGCAGTGGTAACCTAGATGCATGGCCCACAGACACGGCACTGTGCACCTGCACTGTTTCTCAAGTTAGCTCACTCTGCTCCCCACGCGCCTTTCCTCTCCATCTGTATGAGTCTGCCAGGGCTGTCATCACAAAGTGGCACTGCCTGGGTGGCTTAAACAACAGACATTTATTTTCTCACGTTTCTGGAGGGTGGAAGTCTGCAATCAAGGTGTGAGCAGGGCTGGTTCCTTTGGAGCCCTGTCTCCTTGGCCTGTAGATGGCCACCTTCTCCCTCTGTCTTCACATGGTCTTGCCTCTCTAGAAGTCTGTGTCCAAATTTCCTCTTCTTGTAAGGACACCAGTCATAGTGCATTAGGGCCTACCTAATGACCTCCTTTAACCTAATTAGCTCTGTAATGACCCTATGTCCAAATACAGTCACGGTCTGATGTGCTGAGACCTGGCACTTCAACAGGAATTTGGCAGAGACACAAAGCTGCCCATGACATCACCTAACTCACCCTTTGCTTTCTGCTCACCATAAGAAAGTCATTTCAAATCTAAAAAGCTTCAATTATTCACAGTGATAACTGTTCTGCCACTGCCCCTTCTTTATTCCTATAATTGTATCATATTGTGCTTTGTATTACTTAGTGCTGGTTCTGTTCTGCAAAGCAAAGCCATAGAGGCAAGAAAATTATAAGTGCATTTGAAGGACTAACAGTACGTTGGTGGGGAGCTAGAGGGTACATAAGTCTGGCAATGACAAGAGGTGCGGCTAGAGAGGCAGAGGGGTCAGACTGCACAGAGCTTTAAATGTTACCATAGCTGTATTCTGGAAAATACTAAAGCAATATGTTATTGCAGTGAATATTATTATTATGTATGCAGTCTGGAATCAAACTCCCCCAAAATAATCTCTTTCTTTCAAAGGTCTCTTTGATAGTACAGGAGCTGAATTGGAAGTAGCAGACGTTGAAAGCTGGAATATAAGCTAGGAGGCTACCACAAAAGTCCCAGCTAAAAAAATTATGACAGAAATGCAGGACAGTAAATCTTAAGTGTCAACTTGGCTAGGCTACTGGTACCCAACTGTTTGATCAAACACCAGTCTAGATGTTGCAGTGAAGGTGCTTTTTACATGTGATTAATATTTAAATAAACAGACTTTGAGTAAAGCTGAATGCCCTCCACCATATGAGTAGGCGTCATACAGTCAGTTAAAGGGCTTAAGATCACAGACTGAGGTCTCCCAGAGAAGAAATCCTGCCTCCAGAGCTCTGGATAAAAGTTGGCCTGAGTTTCCAGCCTTCAAACTCCAGCTGTAACATCAACTCTTGCATGAATTTCCAGTTTTCAGCCTACCTTTTGAATTTCAGATTTGCCAGCCCCTACAACCACATGATCCAATCCCTTAAATTGAATCCCAAGCTCTTCTTTGTCCCTCTGTTTCTCTCTCTTCCCCCTCCTCTCCCTCTCCCTGTTTCTCTGGAGAACCCTGACTAACACAGATCATGCAAACAAAAAGGAAAGTATGGCAACCAATGTAAGTTTGCATCTGAAGATGACAAATACCAATGGAAATAAAGAAAAACGACACTAACAAAGTGACAACGTTTGATTCATTCTTCTAAGACAAAACATGGTCCCCTTGGGGAGGGGGGATGAAGTGACAAAACAATCCTCTGATGATCAGAAATAACATATTAAAACTTCTACTTATACTTATTTTTATCAAATGCCTTTTTATTTCAATTTTTCTATGCTTCATAAAATATATAACATAAATACATATTAATGCATCAATATAATTCATTCAAATATACACGTATTATGGATACATGCTCCAAAGTTTGTTCTAATGCAATCGTTAAAGACATCTGGGGACAAACGGGTCTGAATGGAAAAGCATATGATACTACAGATACAGCTTAGGAAATGATGGGGCAGCCCACAGTGCATCTTATGAACTGGCTTATTATGGTCCAAGTAGGCAGCTATTATCGGCAGAGAGGACTCACAAGACTCACTTCAAAGCCTGATAGCCCAGATGTGCCCTGGGGTGTGTCTGGTCTACGGAGAGGGCAGGATACAGAGCTGGCAACTCTGCACTTCGCCATCTCCACGGATAAATTCTGAGAGGCAGTGTGCTCTCGTAAAAGACCTCAGCTAGGAATCTCATCTTATTCTTGTTTCAGTTCTGCAACTCTTTAGCTCTGTGAACTTCACTAGTCACTAACTTCTTTCAGCATCAGTCTCTCTCTAACATAGGAGACTGTATCTTAAAAGCTTGGATTATTCACGCCTTTCTCTGTCTTCCCATAGTACTCTTTTCCCTATGTTCTTACCACATTTTACTGTTATTAGCATTAGTTATATATAGCCAGCAAAGGCAGGGAAGCAGGATGATAGATTTTGACAATGAAGAGCAGCCAACTGGATTATAGTTTAGACAAAGTAAATGCCACTTACCATTTCTAAGGAGAGCAACGGTTGGTGGCATTAGCACTGCATCTGTTGTTTAGAGGTAGATGGCCCACTGCATAGGGTCACTTACTCCTCCAGGGTCCACTGGACTAAACATGGCCCCAGGCAGGACCCTGCCCCACAGGCCTTCGGGAGCCTAGACCTGCTCTGCCTGGTAAACACCCCCACAGCAGGTGGCTGAGGGGCTGCCTCTTGCAGCCTGAACCCAAGGCCCACTATGGCTACCAACAACAATAGCAGAATCCCTCCTGCCAAAAGAATCTGCCTTCAGCCTCCCATCAGCCATTCTCCTTCAAAAAGCAAAAGGTTTGGCCTCCTTCTACCCTTGGGCATGTCAGGGTAGAAGAAAGTGGTTTTCCATAACAATTAAAACAGGGTCTTTCTTCACTTCTCATCACTCTTCCTCCCATCCCCCCAACAGGAGGCAAGTGTTACAAAGACATAAAACAGCCAAGAGCCATTATTACTCTGGCAGCCTGTTGACCACTATATCTTCTGTTAAAAAACTGGACCACAGGAAAACACGCATAATGCGTCCTTTCACAGCTTCAGGGAAAATCTTGGACTGAGCTTTTGCTACAGGACTCACAACTTCACATTCTCCACAACTGATTATGCTGCCTTACCATTGGCACCTGTGAAACATTCAAAACGTTTGTCTTAATGTACTTAACGCACAGAACAGATAAATTTGTCCAAAGTTATGAAACCATGACACGCCATAGCCTTATCATCATTTGTCACTGAGAAAAATAAGTCTGAAGATTTCATGGCAGCTTAACAGAAAGGTATCTACAAGATAAATTAGGTTTATTATTAACATAAATAACACAACAACAGTAAAGTACCAAAGAATGAATCATGAGGAATGGAAAAAATAGTAAAAACTGAAAAGGCAATTATGACTCACAAATTCCCTTTTCCCCAGCCCTGGGCACCCATACAAGTTCTGTGACATCGCCTATCTGCAAATGCAGGGACCTTTCCTTTCAGATTTCTTACCATCTCAAGATGAATATTTCTAGAACCGACATCAGCTCTCTTCAAAGGAGCTTCCCACCCACACACTCTTCACAGAACTCCCCCTCCCACCCCACCTGCCACGCTTGAGACCTGGGACCCCTGCCCCTTTATCTCCAGAGCCATCTAGATCTCTCCTGGCCCCTGGCATTTACATTACAAAGCCCAACTAATCGCTTTTTAACACAACTTTCACCACATTTCCTCTGTTGAAAATTTCTGATTTCCTTTATTTCCTATCCATACCAGGCTTACATTTCTCCAGCCATAGCCTTCCCCACCCTAACTCTCCCCACATGCTCAAACCAAGCATGACCCTGACTCCTCACAACAGCCTCCCCATTCTCCTTATGCCCACTCACCTGGACGCCTTTCCCCAATCTGCCCTGACACCCACCCATATTCTACCTGTCCTCCTAGGCCCTGATGGACATTTGATAGACAGATGGGAGTCTGGAGATGACAGAAATAAAAGGTGTGGGGAGGAGGGGGGGACAGTGGGAAGGGAGACAGACACTGAGAACTTCGACCAGCAGATAGGAAGGAAAAGGAAGAGAGAAAGAGGGGAGATAACCGGATTTCCACCAAAATCATCAAATCAAAGGTGAAATAAATTCAGGGGTGTTTTGAGGTTTTGGTTTTTGAAAGAGATGGGGTCTTGCTCTGTCATCCGGGCTGGTGTGCAGCAGCAAAATCATAGCTTGCCATAGCCTTGAACTCCTGGGCTCAGGCAATCCTCTCACCTCAGCCTCCAGAGGAGCTGGAATTACAGGTGCGAGCCACAAGTGAATTCAGATTTAGATAGGAGTGTAAACCCACATCAGAACAATCAAACTAGTGCCCCATTAATGAGACGTGCAGAACTCCTGCTGCCTTGAGAAAGGGCTAAAGGTACAGGGAGCAGATACCCCTAAAGCAGGTGTGTTCAATCTGTTGGCTTCTCTGGGCCACACTGGAAGAAGAACTGCCTTGGGCCACACATAAAATATATCAACACTAACAATAGCTGATGAGAAAAAAAGAATTGCAAGAAAATCTCATAATGTTTTTAAAAAGTTTACAAATTTGTGTTGGAGCACATTCAAAGGCATCCTGGGCTGCGTGTGGCCCATGGACCATGGGTTGAACAAGCTTGCCCTAGAGAAATGTGACCTTGTAGAGTTGTTTCATTCATGGATTGATATGGTTTGGCTGTGTCCCCACCCAAATCTCATCTTGAATTGTAGCTCCCGTAATTCCCACATGTTGTGGGAGGGACCCTGTGGGAGATAACCAAATCACAGGGCAGTTTCCCCCATACGGTCCTCATGATAGTGAATAAATATCACAAGATCTGATGATTTTATAAGGGGTTTCTTCTTTCACTTGTCTCTTATTCTCTCTCTTGCCTGCCACCATGCAAGACATGCCTTTCACCTTCCACTGTGATTGTAAGGCCTCCTCAGCCACGTGGAACCAGGAGTCCATTAAACCTCTTTTTCTTTATAAATTACCCAGTGTTGGGTATGTTTTTACCGGCAGCATAAAATTAAACTAATACGTAGTCTTGAGAGAAACCGATGCAGGGCCAAAGACTGAGTTTTGGAAAATGGTGAGATAACAAAAGAGGGACTATCAAACATGCAGGAGGAAACTCAGAAAATTCCCAGTGCCGTTAAAAGAGACAGACTTTCTAGAAGACAGTGTGGGCATCACCAGTGTCAAGGAGACACTAGCAGCAAAGCTATGACAGCTACAAAGAAACAAGGAAAAATGAGGATGGAAAGAGACTTTGGACTGGTTGTTTTTTAGATTACTGAGCCGGCAGTTTCAATACAGTGAAAGGCACAGAGGCAGAATGTAGAGACATGAGGATGAAACAAGTGGAGCACGGCCAATCAGCCTATAAGGTGGGCAGGATTATCAGAAAACAGGCATTCGAAGGCAGCTGAAATCACTGTTTTGTGAGTAAGCAAAGTTCACCCTTGAGTTTTTAATATCCTTCTAATCTATTTTCTTAATGGTTAAAAGTGAAGCCTGGGAGAAGTCACAGGCTGCTGTTAAGTTTCTATGAATAATAAATACTCGACATAACCCCTGAACTCAGATGTAACTGGACCTGAAAAACACTTTCTACCCAATCTATAGCCATTAAGAGCTTTCTTCCAAGCTAGGCTGCTATGGAGTATAGATTCACAGAGGAAAAAAAATCATCAAGAGCAGATTTTCATTCCTGTGTCCTGATTTTGCTTAACTGCCTTCCTCAGCCCCAAAGAAACCCAACTATAGAAAACTGTAGCAGTGTCAATAGATTCTGAGTTCCAGAAGCCAAGTATCTCACTCACCCATGCTCTACCACACTCAAAACAGCCCTTCTCAGAGCACTCAGAGGGGGCTATAAAACTTAAAAAAAATAGAAAAAAAGGGGAAGGAGTTATATCTCAGCTGTTCTTATAATACTGGGAATTGAAAGAAATAATATAGAAGATAGTAACCAATGGAAAAAGAAGGAAAAAGGGGAAAAGGAAACAAAAGTAAAGCATTTGAGTCACAAAATGGATCATTAGATAACTGAAAAATAGTTAACAGAGAAAACACCATGTCTCTCCATATCCACTGATAATTACGTGAAGCAGCCCATTCATCAGCAGATAAATCAAGATTTAGTGTGTATTATTTTTGGATGCTGCTACACTTTCAGTCATCATTGTCAATGTATTATGTGGCTATTATTCAGAGAAGGACATTCAAGGTGTAGACAGGATATAACAGTGAAAAAGTACTGTAAAGCATGGAATGGAAAATAAATTATTCCAAAAATTCTGTCTCTAGTGATCACCTACTTGTTATGTCTGCCAAAACCTAACTATGTCATGTCATATAGATAGGTGGAAGAGAAATAGGAGAATGTGACAGAGGGCTTCAGAGCAACTTTTCCCATGAAGATATTAATATCAAAAGGTATTTATAGTGTCCTTAGGGTTCAGAATCTTTGATTAAAAAGGCACTAGTCCTATGTAATTTATAAAAAGAATGTCTTATTTCAAAGCAGAATGACCCCCTCTTTAAATGCTGACTGGTTTCCTGCCTTCTAAGGAACAGGGCATCATAACCCCATTGGACTCTCCTCACAAAAATGATGCCTCCTTTATGAAATTCACAATAAAAGGTTGGGGAAAGCTTGTTGGTGTGGTCTTGCATCAAAGAAAAGAAAAACAGCATCATTTTTATGTTTTATATTTAATGTAAAATCAGAAGCAATTAAAACTGATTCTTCAACATTGGTTTCTTTATTTCCAGGAAATACCCAACACTTTCTTTCTTTAAAACAAAAAAAAAAACCTGAATTGCAGGCTACAGCTGCAATTAAATTGCTATCACTTCCCTATACCTCATTTATTATTTTGTAAAATAAGGAAGGCAAAGTAAAGAGACTGTCAACGGGTCTTGTTAGGGAATGTAAGTCATTTATAGATTGGATCTATTCATTCTATACAATGAATCAGGCTGCAATCCTCACCCCGCTCATCCCTGAATGAGAGCCACGATGATGAAAGAGTTCTGAAACAATGGCTGCATTCGTCTCAACATTTATGAAGCACCGACAGTGTCTCGAGTTTTAGTGTTCACTGCTCTGACACTGGAAATGCAAAGACCTCAAATCTTGTTATTAAAAAATCCAGAATGTAAATAAATAAAAATATAAAATTTATAGCCTAATAGAAGAAAAAGATGACTGAAAGGGATTAGTGCACAATAAAAATGTTAGAGGATGCTGTGGTTATTTTTATTGATTTAATAAGCACTGATGTTACATTTTCTGCCAAGCACTGTTCTTTACAAATATTACCTCATTCCATCCTCATTAGCATCTTTATAATGGTAGATTCTATGACCATCATCAACACCCCAATTTAACAAGAAAGAAATGGAGGGACAGAAGGTGAAGTAACCTGCCCCCAATTACACAGCAAACAAGTGACAGAGCCAGGCTGTGGACACAGGCAGTGTGGCTCCACCACCTATGTCACCTCCAATCCCAAGAGTGGGGATTGGAGAGGACTGAACAGGGTAGAATGCACAGTGTGAGTGTTCACACAAAGCATGGAGGAATGGCAACGTTCTCTGCAGAGACAAAAAATACCAGGGAAAGGAAGGGAGAGTGTACAACCCAAAACACAGCTAGCACGCCAGCCACATACCTGGTGTTAGTGAGCACTCTCACTCCAGCTCCTGGGAAAGCTACTTGAGCTGAGTCTCCTCTGTAAAAGGGGGACCAGACTGTCTATCATGTGAGGCCATTACAAGGGCAAGGAACAGTCTTTGGAAAGTGCTGGCTAGAGCAGAATCCGAGTCGGAGAAGTGGGAGGTGGCGACAGAAAGGTCGGCAACACTGAAAGGTCTAGAGCCTCAGCTTGGAAAACGCAGGTGTGGTCACTTCGCCAGGACTATCTTCTCACTATGCTGCCTGAACTCACCTACTTACTTTCTTTCAGTTTAAAGATAACTAGTGACACTTTCCATCATAGAAAGCCAGATCACCGCCATAGAGCCACAACTTCAAGTGTCTCCAGAAGTGAGGTCAGCAGAGAAGTGAAAAACTGAAGAGCTGGGGCCACGTCTCCAAGTGTTTAAAGTCCACAATTTACAAGACACGGTGCCAGCTGGAGCTGTCCTTAAATCCAGCCCCAAGGCCCACCAGTCAGCATCCCTGCATACACATCATTAATATTCTAACACCAAGGTCACCTGCCTCCCAGAGAAAATAAAACCGTCAGAAGGAATGGTCTCTGCTTCCTGCTGGGACCTCCTGCCAGTCTTTCCTCCCTCCTCCTCTTTTCCAGGAGTAAACATCTGCTTCTTTCTTCTACTACCACTCAAGGGTCTTTCATCCACCAGCTCTTTTCTGAGCCTTTAACCTCTCTCTCCATAGCTCCTTCTCAACACCATTCAGATATGCATAGATTTTTCTCATCTTAAAAAAAAAAAGCTTCCTTGACCTCACATACCCTCCTATTACTTTCTCTTCACAGCAAACTCTTTCAAAAACTTATAACCACTCCCATCACCACCTCCTCCCTGCCTATTTCCTCTACAATCTACTCAAATCTGTCTATCATTCCCATCAGTTTAGTGAAACTGCTCACCATGTTCACCACTAAATCACATTTCTGGCCCGGGAGACCAGATCACCTGCTCTGCAGCAGCCAGTAGTCTTACCTGTCCTTCTCACATTGCCCCCTCTGGTGGGTTTCACAGTGCCACACTCTCCTGCTCTCCTCCTCCTTCAACAGCAGTTCCATTACTGGTTCTCCTCCCCAGACAGGGCTCCGCCCTCACACCTCTTCTCTTTGAGCATGTTTTTGTTGGCTGTTCTTATCTACTCACATGTCTTCAATCATCACCTGGGTGCCCATGACTCCAAAATCAGCATTTTTAATTACAATCTGTCCTAAGACTACATCCCTTTTTAAACTACCCAGTGAAATATCTCTAGTGTAATATTTTAAAGTTAGCATCCTACAGCTGAGTTCCCTCCACCGCCCCCGAGACTGTGTCTTTGTCTTCACTTCCCACCTCTGGAGATGGAGCCCAAGCCAGAAATCTCTTCCATCATCCTCTTCCCTTACAAACAACCAAGAGCTATGTCCTACCATTTCCACCTCTCAAAAATCTCCCAAATGCATCCACCTGGCTGACTGCCATCATCAGTGCCTTAAGTTTCAAGATCCACTCTATCGCTAGACTTATGCCCATCTCTTAACTGTCTCCATGCTTCCAAAGCTGGCTTCAATTCATTCTCTACCCTGAAATCATACACTGCGCATCTCCTCATCAGGTGCTCCTTACTGGCCATGGGGTATAGTCCAACCTCCTTTGCACACAATGCACTCACTAAATAAATATATCTTTTTATAATCTTGGTGAATATAGCAAATTTGGTTTATTATGTATTAATTATTTCAGCTGTGTTGGTGATAATCAGAGTAATAAGTTCTTTTTAGTAATAAGCATGCATATACAACAATTTTAATTGGGTTTAAAATTCAGCACTATTTCATTTCTCTTTCATTTCTCTGTGAAATACCACTATCAATATTCACATTCCAACTTTACATAGCTAATAAATTGTCTAATAACCTAGTTTTCAGAAAGAGTATTTTTTAAACCCAATTACAATTCAAAATATTAAAATTTACAATAAAATGCATTTATCTGAAAATGTTTTTAAAAATCACTCTATTTTAATTCCCACTACACCTGGAAAGGTACTTGTCTATTAACACTGCTTACTCAGAGTCTTTCACTTTTTGAATTGTAATTAAATAAAACAAAAATCAGAACCTGTTTATCAGAAATAAGGGAAGGCATACAGTGTATAGGGAGGAGAACGGTAGTTGGTCCAAGTCTCAGTCATTAGCTAAATGACCTTCGACAACTACTTAATGTCTCATGACCTGATTATTCAGCTGAAAAACATACATAACATCTACCTCTAAGGAGTATTTTAATAATGAAATAAGATATGGCATGCATCTGGCAAACATAGTCTTCATAAGCAGTCCCACCATTCCCTGGGGATTACGGTAAAATGTATCTTCTATTAACTCCACGGCTATGAGAAAATGCAAAGAACACGAAGCTTTCCAACAATATAAACACTCTATATCTTCAAAATACTGTGAGAAAAGTAAATTTTTATAGGCTTAAAAAAAAAAAAACATATATATATATATATATATATATATATATATATACACACACACATACATAGAGGCACACGTAGCCAGAATTCTACAAAAAACATTCTCCGAAATGGAAGAATTTTTCTTGCTCTACAACTAAATGAAACTGCCCTAATCTGAAAGACAAATAGCCCTGTGAAAATCTACACCTATGCTTTTCCCACAAAGTACTTCCTTATTTATATAAGTTTTGTAATGTAATTTAAAATCATAACAAACTAATCCAACTCACTTGTTGCTCAAGGGAGTTGCACAAAGAACCATTCTTTAGCAAACTCATCAATAAACCACATTATTTCCAGTGCTAATTAAAGGGAATCATGCCTTGCTGTTATTTGTATAAGACTCCTGTTAATACAATAGCAATGCTATAAGCAATCAACTTATTTTAAAGGACATTCTAGAAAACTGACTTTTAACACACTAGTGACCTGAAATACAGAGCCCAAGTTCCCTTTCAATGTTGTAACAAGGTGAAGTATCACTTTCCTTGATTGAGGCGGAACTTGTACCAAAACAGCTCGTGAGTTTTTTAAAGAGGTCAGTTAGGAACAGGAAAGGCATCAATGGGTGTGAACCAAAAAAGCGCAACAATTCAGACAGGAAATTTTACCTAGGTTTACATGGCAGTGCACTTCAGTTCAGTACGGCTCATACTGACCAGGGCGGGGGGGATTTTTAAAACAAGATTCTCGCATTTTTTAACATAATCCAAAGTGAACAATCATCAATGGCCAAAGTGCTTTAAAAGTTCAGAGAGCAGACATGGGAGCAGCAGTTAGGCAGTGAGGGCTTCCCTTACCCCCAATGTTACCTAATCCTGAGCCTCCTTCTCCGGACTGACTAGAGGCTCGACTTCCCAGCACTGCTCATTCTCCTGCTCTAGCAAGCACATACACTGTACCGCTCAATGTCTTTATCATCCTAGCCATCCAAAGTATTCTCAAAAACCTATGTAAATTCAAACAATAGAAACAAAAGTATTTTTTCTAAAAGTTTGTATTATGAATAATGCATGTGTGGGGGTTTGGGGTTTGTTTTGTTTTGTTTTGAGACAGTCTTGCTCTGTTGCTCAGGCTGGAATGCAGTGGCATGATCTCGGCTCACTGTAATCTCCACATCCCTGGTTCAAGCAATTATTGTACCTCGGGCACCTTAGCAGATGAGATTACAGGTGTGCATCTGACTAATTTTTTTTGTTTGCTTTTGTTTTTGTATTTTCAGTAGAGATAGGGTTTCGCCATGTTGCTCAGGCTGGTCTCTTAACTCCTGGCTTCAAGTGATTCACCTGCTTTGACCTCCCAAAATGCTGGGATTGCGGGTGTGAACCACTGTGCCTGGCCACACAATTGTTTTAAACAGAAATATTATCACTTAAAAAACTGTATTTGTGTATGTATACGTACTTACGGAGAAAGGCCCCTTAAAAATCCAAGTACTATCTTTGCTGTACATAATGTAACTCAGAAGAAAATTTTACTTAGGTACACTTATTATCTTTCCTTTTATATAAAAGTATTGGATATTTTATACAAAAGTATTTGATATTTTTAATTAAATTTTTAATTATACATTTTATATAAAAGTATTTGATATTTTTAATTAATTTCCTGCTAAGCATTTAAAAGGACAGAAATTGTAATAAAAACAGTTTCTGTGGGACAAATAATGACCACTGTACAATGGTGACTTCATGGCACATTTTTTTTTTTTTCTTTTAAGTTCTGGGATTCATGTGCAGAACGTGCAGGATGGTTAACATAGGTATACATATACCATGGTAGTTTGCTGCACCTATCAACCCATCATCTAGGTTTCAAGCCCCCCATGCATTAGGTATTTGTCCTAATGCTATCCCTCTCCTTCTCCACCCACCGACAGGCCCTGGTGTGTGTTGTTCCCCTCTCTGTGTCCATATGTTCTCACTGTTCAACTCCCACTGAGTGAGAACATGCATTGTTTGGTTTTCTGTTCCTGAGTTACTCTGCTGAGAATGATGGTTTCCAGCTTCATCCATGTCACTGCAGAGAACATGATCTCATTCTTTTTTATGGCTGCATAGTGTTCCATGGGGTATACGTACCACATTTTCTTTATCCAGTCTATCATGGATAAAGATGGGCATTTGTGTTGGTTCCATGTCTTTGCGCTTGTAAATAGTGCTTCAATAAACAAATGTGTGCATGTGTCTTTATAGCCGAATGATTTATATTCCTTTAGGTATATACCCAGTAATGGGATTGCTGTGTCAAATGGTATTTCTGGTTCTAGATCCTTGAGGAATTGCCACAGTGTCTTCCACAATGGTTGAACTAATTTGTATTCCCACCAGCAGTGTAAAAGCATTCCCGTTTCTCTACAGCCTCACCAGCATCATTGTTTCTTGACTTTTTAATAATAGCCATTCTGACTGGTGTGAGATGGTACCTAATAATGGTTTTGATTTTCATATCTCTAATGATCAGTGCTGTTAAGATTTTTTTCATGTGTTTGTTGGCGGCATAAATGTCTTCTTTTGAAAAGAGTCTGTCATTATACTTTGCCCACTTTTTGATGGAGTTTTTGGTTTTTTTCTTGTAAATTTGTTTAAGTTCCTTGTAGATTCTGGATATTAGACCTTTGTTGGATAGGTAGATTGCAAAAATTTTCTCCCATTCTGTAGGCTGCCTGTTCACTCTGATGATAGTTTCTTTTGCTATGCAGACGCTCTTCAGTTTGCTTAGATGCCATTTGTCAATTTTGGCTTTTGTTGCAATTGCTTTGGGTGTTTTCATCATAAAATCTTTACCCATACCTATGTCCTGAATGGTATTGCCTAGATTTTCTTCTATAGGGTTTTTATGGTTTTCAGTTTTACATCTAAGTCTTCCATTCAACTTGAGTTAATTTTGTATAAGGTGTAAGGAAAAGGGTCCAGTTTCAGTTTTCTGCATGTGGCTAGCCAGTTTTCCCACTACCATTTATTAAATAGAGAATCCTTTCCCCATCACTTGTTTTTGTCAGGTTTGTCAAAGATCAGATGGTTGTAGATGTGTGGTGTTATTTCTGAGGTATCTGTTCTGCTCCACAGGTCTATATGTCTGTCTGGTAACAGTACCATACTGTTTTGGTTACTGCAGTCTGGCAGCACAGTTTGAAGTCAGGTAGTGTGATGCCTTCAGCTTTGTTCTTTTTGCTTAGGAACTGTCTTGTCTATACGGACTCTTTTTTGGTTGCACACAAAATTTAAAGCAGTTTTTTCTAATTCTGTGAAGACTGTCAATGGTAGTTTAATTGGAATAGCATTGTATCTATTAATTACTTTGGGCAGTATGGCCATTTTCACAATATTGATTCTTTCTATCCAAGAGGATGAAATGTTTGTCCATTTTCTTGTGTCCTCTCTTACTTCCTTGAGCAGTGGTTTGTAGTTCTCTTTGATTGATTTATGTATGTTGAACTAGTCTGGCATCCCAGAAATGAAGCTGACTTGATCATGGTGGATAAGTTTTTTGATGTGCTGCTGGGTATTTTATTGAGGATTTTCACAGAAATGTTCATCAGG
Source organism: Cebus imitator (assembly GCF_001604975.1). Classification (NCBI taxonomy): domain Eukaryota; kingdom Metazoa; phylum Chordata; class Mammalia; order Primates; family Cebidae; genus Cebus; species Cebus imitator. Next base: position 1,281,522 of record NW_016107514.1, on the reverse strand, counting down.
GATACTGGCCTGAAGTTTTTGTTGTTGTTGTTGTGTCTCTGCCAGGTTTTGGTATCAGGATGGTGTTGGCCTCATACGATGAGTTAAGGAGGAGTCCCTCCTTTTCAATTGTTTGGAAACATTCCAGAAGGAATGGTACCAGCTCCTCTTTGTACCTCTGGTAGAATTCAGCCCTAAATTCGTCTGGTCCTGGGCTTTTGTGTGTGTATGTGGTTGGTAGGCTATTAATTACTGCCTCAATTTCAGAACTTGTTGTTGGTCTATTCAGGGATTCAAATTCTTCCCGGTTTAGTCTTGGGAAGGTGTATGAGTCCAGCAATTTCTCCATTTCTTCTAGGTTTTCTAGTTTATTTGTGTAAAGGTGTTTATAGTATCCTCTGATGGTAGTTTGGATTTCTGTGGGATCTTGTCTGCATGCCTTATTTCAGTAAGATGGCCTTCAAACTGATGTCCTTCCTTCTGATTGATCAACTGAGTTATTGATACTTATTTCAGTAAGATGGCCTTCAAACCGATGTACTTTCTTCTGCTTGATCACCTGAGCTGTTGATACTGTGTATGCTTCACAAAGTTCTCAATCTGTGTTTTTTAGCTCCATCAAGTCTCTTATGTTCCTCTCTAAGCTGGTTATTCTAATTAGCAGCTCCTGTAACCTTTTATCAAGGTTCTTACCTTCTTTGCATTGGGTTAGAACACGCTCCTTTAGCTCAGTGCAGTTTGTTATTATCCACCTTCTAAAGCCTACTTCTGTCAATTTGTCCATCTCATCGTTCGTTCAGTTCTGCACCCTTGCTGAAAAAGTATGGCAATCATTTGGAGGAGAAGAGGCATTCTGGCTTTTGGAATTTTCAGCGTTTTTGCATTGGTTTTTCCACATCTTCACAGATTTATTTACCTTTGATCTTTGAGGTTGATGACCTTTGGATGGGTATTTTTTTTTTGGGGGGGGGGTCTTTTTTGTTGATACTGTTGTTGCTTTCTGTTGGTTAGTTTTTCTTCTAACAGTCAAGCCCCTCTTCTGCAGGTCTGCTGCAGTTTGCTGGGGGTCAGCTGCAGACCCTGTTCCCCTGGGTATCAACAGTGGAGGATGCAGAACAGCAAAGATTGCTGCCTCATTGCAAATTTTCAATAAGGCATGGTGAAGAAGATAAAAGTAAGGACCAGCTATACTATGCAAAGGCAGATATTCAATTTATAAGGGCATGGCTAAGGAAAATATAATGCTAGAAAAATCCAAATTAAAATTAAAAAAACTATAATTCCAATTGAAAACATTTATTAAGCACCCACTACATTTAGCTACCCTGAAACTAAAATTCCAGGTACTTTTCAAACTAACCCCAGAAGAAATACCTTGTGGAATAAAAAATTACTCTTTCAGACAGGCATCTAATTGGTCTAATTGGATGTTCTTATTTTGGAACACAAAATTGACTGCTACCAACCATCCAGTTCCCTCTCCTTTCCTCCACGCTAGCAGAACTGCATGTGCATTTATACATCAGGAGGCTCAAAGCTTACAGAATGTTAGACCTCCTGCTCAGTCCTACAGGGTAAATCTTGATTAAACTAGATAGTTACTACCTTGTCATTTCCCATGAAATAACCGTTTTAAGATCCTGCAAATAGAGAAATGCTGATGAATTATACGTAAGGGGGATTCTGCCAGAGGGTTGGGGTAAGGAGGACTTCTAGGAAAATGTTTCCTAATTATTAAAAAGAGATTCATGAAACTGGTAGCAACATGGATTGGTGCAACCACTTTGGTAACTATTTGGCAGTATCCACTAGAACTGAACTATGCCTAACCCATAACCTAGGCTCCAATTCTAGATATATGTTCACCAAAAGCCAGAGTACTCAAAGAAGCTCTATTCTAACAGACTAGAGTTAAATGCAAGCTAAATACCTATCAACAGCAGAATAAATAGATGAAAATTCACATATTTCACATAAAAAATAACAAATGAAAATTATATATGACATACAAATGATTCTCTAATGATGTTGAATGAAAAATACATGTTGAATGAACAAAATAGCACATACGGTATTTTCAACATATACACATTCTATATTCCCACCAGCAATGTATGAGTGTTGGCCAGGACATAAAGAAACTGGAACCCTTATACATTGCTGGTGAAATTGTAAAACAGTACAGCCACTTTGGAAAATGGATGAGCAATTTCTAATACGTAAAACACAGGGTAACCAGGTAACCCGACAATTCCACTCCTAGGAATATACCCAAGAGAAATGAAAACACATAACCGTGCAAAAACTTGCACACAAATGTTCATAGCCACATAATTCATACCAGTGAGAAGGTAAAAAGCAAATATCCAACAACTGAAGAAGGGCTAAACAAAACATGGCATAGCCATCCATGTAACAGAATACTCTCTAGCAATATGAAGGAATGAAGAATGCACTAATACATGTTACAACATGATAACTTTATGTGACAGAATCAGTCAGAAAATGCTGCATATTGTGTGATTCCATTTATATGAAATGTCCAGAACAGACAAATCTACAGAGGTAACAAGCAGATTACTGGTTATCTGGGGCTGAGAAGAGAGGGGATGCAGAATGACTGTTTCTTCTTGGGAGGAGGAAAGTATTCTAAAATTAGATTATAGTGATGGTAGCACAACATTGTTAATATTATAAAAACATTTGACTACCATACTTTAAATGAGTAAATGTTACAGTAAATTATATCTCAATAAAGCTATTGTTTTAATGCAAGAGAGTAAAATCCCTCGCTTATATTTAACATTAATTCGTGAGGATGTGATGCTTAGAGATAACATAGCCACCTGACAATCATGAGTAAACAAAGCAAACAGGAAAAGCTAAAATGCTGAAATAGCTTAGCAGAAATACAGAAAGAAATTGGCCCTTGGAAATATGGCTGAACGGCCACATAAACCAACACTGGCACCACCCTTCAGGAATTCCTGTGATGTGAGAGGAAATATTTCCTATTATTTCTTAGTTGTATCTTCCATTGATTCCCTAAACCAGTGCACTCATACAATGGAGAAACATGATGCTGAGCAAAAACACTCCATTAGTTACTTATATCAAATCCTTTAAATGTATGGCTAGCAAACATAAATAAAAAAAATAAAATTTACATTGTGTATTTTCATTACAATCCAAATGTTGGCTTCTGATAGAAAGACAATATTTCTTAAAAATAAAATTGTGTCCAAGGATAACTGAGCTTTTTGCTCTGATTTAGAGATTTTCATATAAAAAAATCTAAAAAGCATTTTCTACATCATCATTTTATAATATCCCCAAAAATAAAGACATGAAGAATCTAAACCAACTAAGAATGACCATAAAATGTATTATCAGCTAAAGCAATTTTAGTAGTCTAAACCTAATCCCCAATCTCTTATATTCGCCTCAATATTTCCTAATAATTAAGCAGTAGATCTTTTCACTGATCTCCAACAAACCATTAAAGCTCAGTAAGCTCTCTACAGTCTTCTGTCCCCACATTGGTTCTAACACTCATTCTTTTTCTTTTTGTCAAGCCCATTATCCCATTTCAGGTCATCTTAACATCAGATCTGGTTTTTAGCAATGATTTCCTAAAGGGCATCACCTCTTATGACCAAAGTAATTGACTACACTTCACTTCATTAGAAGGAAGGGTTTGTAAGGGAAGTGATTTCTGTATATTTTTGCACTAATGTGTTATCCTAATACCTAACTGTGTAAAGCACACACAGAAGGTACTCAATAAATATTTAGTGAACAAATAGAAAGATCGTAACTGTGCAATGTTGAACAATGAGGTTCCACTGTTCTTGGTTGAATAACACATATACATCATCCACCTGACCAAAGCACAGCTTCTCTATGGAAACTCCATTCAAGAGCTTCCATTCTTTGCCCCCAGCCTACCATTCTAAATTTATCTCTAATTACTTAATTTCTAGATCCTCCAAGCTCCAGCCAAAGTAGACTATCATAAAACAGTTATATTTAATTTTATACATATATAGTATATATGTAAACATAGCTATATATATTGATATGCCATTAAATTACTATAAAATGCTATGGAGAAAAACAAATTAAAGAAGGTGGACACAGGTTCCAAGTAGATTAAGGAAAGCTCAGGTTGGCTTCACAGATTATCTGGCATTTGAACAGAGATTCAAAGATGCTAAAGAAGCAAGCCATGAGGCTATGTGGGGTCAGGGCGGTAGGGAGGAAATCCTCCAGACAGAGGACACAGCAAGGGCAAAGCCCCCTAGGTGGGAGAAGGAAGTCTCTGTCCTCTTTACATTCTCAGCACCTGTCACTATGCCTACAATCTTCTCATCTATTCTTCTGTCCACCTTATGTATAGCCCACTATATGCCAGGAACTAAAATTCTATTAGAAATCAAACCAAACTTTCAAACATAAAAATTCTTAGAATGTAGCTTTGAGTTTAATTACATAAAAACCTCAACCACTCACACATTCAGCATGACCATATTTGACCTTGACAACTTTCTCCCAATTCCCTTTCCTGCCATGTCATTTAACAACACACAGGGCTCCCGAGCCTCATGCTCAAAATCTCAGTTCATGCATAATACTATGTACATGCTCACTGATTATTATTCTGAAAAATAGCTCACCATATTTGGTCATCCCAATTCCATATCTCCTAACGTTGTTACTCCAAAGAAGGTTGGAAGACAGGGGCAAAGTCATCTGCCATTCTTTCAAATTTTTGCCCGACCCCTCCCATAAAACTCAATATTTATTCAATAATGCATTCAAAATGCTTCTGAAATTAGACTAGAACAATCAAGTATAATTTTTCCTACAAGGAAGGCTCAAATTTAAATGGAATCAAGAAGCAAAAGTCTAGTTGTCCCAAGGCTTTTTAGCTTACTTCAAATCAGTAATGCCAGCAGGGCAAATCCCAACAATCTAAAATAGAATTACGTAGTGCTTACACAATACTGGCTCTCACATCAAAGTCAAAATTAAGTCTCTATTAAAATTTAGACGTGAATAAATGTAAAATATCCATGTAATCTGATTCATCTTCATTTGCAGCTTTCATACTCAATATTACTTATCTTTATTTTCTGCTATTATAAAAAATTTATAAAGATACAGAAAGTTATGAGAGCCCCCAGGTGCACTGATGGGATATGTACATTAACATTGAAAAATAAGATGAATAATGAGAAGGGTGTGACAGAAAGGGAGAGATTTCAGGACCATCAATTGGCAACAGCAAGCTGTAGTGATTCCAAGGAGTGTAGATATCAAGACAAAATCCCTCAAAAAGACATGCCCAAAAGGGGATGTTCTGCTGGTGTTGCCTAGGAAACTCAGGCAGAGGCATATACTACCCTGTGAACATCAATACATTAAGATCATCAGACTTCAAATGGGGATAGAAATTCCAAAGCTGAATTCTTTCCCTTGAGAATACAAACCAACTCCAATTACAATAAATAAAAGCTAGAATCTACTAATCCTTAGTTTAAGTCACTCTTCTGTTGTGGGGAGAGAGATCAGCACTGTTCTGAGTAAGGCTCAAATTCTATAAGGTATAGTATAGCTTCAAACATTTTAATCTCCTCACCCTACCTAAAGCTAAGGACATCTTTATAACTTTTCAAGGAACTGCAACTCCAACTACTATAGGTTGAGCATTCCAAATCCAAAAATCTCTACTCCAAAATATTCAAGTGAGCATTTCTTTTGAGTATCATCTTAGTACTCAAAACGTTTTAGATTTTGGAGCTTTCTAGAGTTCAGATTTTCAGATTTGGGATGCTGAACTAGTGAATATATGAATGTATTGCAAATATTTCAAAATCAGAAAAAAATTCAAAATCCAAAATACTTCTGGTCCCAAGCATTCCAGATAAGGGATACTCAACCTATAATGTTCTTTAACTAATTTGAAAGTGGATGGAATTAACAGCTACATGGCTGAGGGTGGTGGTTCATGCCTGTAATCCCAGCATTTTGGGAGGCCGAGGCAGGCAGATCATTTGAGGTCAAGAGTTCGAGACCAGCCTGAACAACACAGCAAAAACCCTATCTCTACAAAAAACAACGACAAAAAAAAATCAAAAAATTAGCCATGAGTGTGTAGCCATGCCACACACCTATAGTCCCAGCTACTCAGGAGACTGAGGAGGGAGGATGGCTTGGGCCAAGGAGGCAGAGGCTGTAGTGAACCAAGATCACTTCACTGTACTCCAGTTTGAGTGACAGACTGGGACCCTATCTCAAAAATAAATAAATAAATAAAAGCACTATGGATAGTAATGAAAGTGGCACTATCATTAAAATAGTTAAAATTCATCATTTTCCTTCACAATGGTACCTCACTTTCTGACTCCTTTTTTTTTCCTATTAAGTATACCAGAATTATTCCAATAATTTCATTCCAAGGATATTCCATTTCTCAAGTTTCATTTCTCAGCATCCTTTTGGCTTTTTCCAAACACTCCTCAGGCTGAATCCATTTATCCTCAACTGCGTCTCTCACGCCACCTCTTCTTTTGCCATTCATGTCTTTTTTCCCATTCGCATTCCGTCACCCTGGGCCACTCGTTGACATCACCTACCTACTCAAAAGTGCTAGTGGTTCTCAGTTGCCTCATGAAGGCAGCATCTCATTCTCAGGAAGGAGTTAGGCCCTCCTCAACTTGACTCCAGAACCCTCGATGGTTACCTCTCATGCCCTTCCCCATGCACCGTGAGGAGCCCAGCATTTCTGCCCTGCCTCATGCTACTTTTCCATCCTGAAATGGACTCCCCAGCCTTGTTTACCCAGCGAACTCCTACTCAGTCATCAAAGCCCAGCTACAACATCCATTTTCTAGAGTATTCTGTGAGCCCAGCAAAAATCAGTTATTCTCTGATCTGTGTTCTTTACATCCCATTCCCTAGGGCTTTCTTCATACATAGTAGGCACAGTAGCTTCTGAGTAGGCCTGCCACACCAAGGGAATGTGAACTGCTGGCCTGGATTCTCTCTCATGGTCATACCGTCAGCACCAGCCACAGAGGTAAATACATATCAGTGGCTTCCTGAGTGTGTTTTGAACTGACTTACATTGTCACTTATCCCTTTAATCGCTATCTTTCATGTTTCTGTCTTACTTCCACCTCTCTAAACCAGACCGTAGAATCATTAAGCATAAACGTTGTTTTTTTACATTCTGTCTTTCTCACAGGGTTTCGCTTTGAACACAAGACACTTGAACACTTATTTGTTGAATAGTATATGCCACTCTACCATCTCGCCTCCCTAACAGACTCAAAACTCAGTGAACAGCCTCTGGAAGAGAAAGAGCTACCACAGAGCATCCATTGCAGCTCAGCTAAGGAGCAAGTGACAGACCATGGCCAACAGTACAGCCTTGATTCTGCTGTGACCCACGCCATTGTCTGTATGTAGACGCCTTTAATACAGTCAAGCTCTGGATCAGCTAGATTCGAAAACAGTAAGCTTGGGAACACAGTTGAACAAACCACGTCAGAGCTGGTAAGCTAATTAGGAACAATGTCCACTGATAAAAATCTGTAATATTTGTTCTCCATAACAAGTTGGATAAGTGATATTTGTTTTTAAAACTCACTACAAAATATTTCCAGTGCTGTACAACCCAAATTTGAAAGAGGATTAGTGAGTTAAGCCCTAGGCCAGGGTCACAGTCTTTGAAAAGTGAATCACCCAAAACCACCTTTTGCTATATCCATGGTTCAAACAGGATCAGCTCAAGCTAAGACAATAAATTGCACAAAAACCCACCCAAGTAAATTAGAAAAGAAAAAAAAAAAAAAAGAATAAACCCTGGATGATGCAAAATCTCTGCTTACCCTACCCTACCCCAAAATCCTTTTAGAAAGTAGAAAACTATGTTACTCTTAGATACAATGGAGTAAGCAAAAAGGGATGTACAAATCCCAGATGGCTAAAATGAACAAACCCGCAGTGAAAGGAAACGGGTTTCCCATTCCCAGAGCTTTGTCCTCTTGCTAGTGTCTCTAGTGCCAATGAGCTTTAAAGGCTAAGTGGCAGAATTTGAGAGACCCGTCAGTCTTACTAACGGGAATGCTGCTTCCCTGTTCCTGATTTCTGTAAGGAGGGGTTTTCCCTGAACAAAGCTGGCTTTCCTCTCCACTCCTCAACCAACTCCTCCTCCTTTTTTCTCTTTTAACTCTTGTGAAATCTGAACTACTCTTAGGAAGCAGACTCATAAATCCTACCCGGAACATCCCCAACTCCCCACCCTACCCTCCTCATCCCTGCCTAATTCTGGGAGACACTCTTCTCTCGCATTAAGCTATGTCTCCAGTGTAGTTCTGTACACATAGAGGTGATGTTTTGTTCTACATCTGATGATGACTCTAAGAATACCTTATTTCCTAATTTGTTCAGAACTCAGGCTAGGGAGAAGGCATCTCTCTGTTGGATCTCCTCTGAGAACTCACCACTTTATAGTTCCTAAGGAATATTCCTGGGAAATGCATTAACTCTGGAGCCAAATAAATTGGTTCCACCACATAAATTCTATCAACCAGAGGTTTAAGTGATTCATTAAGCTGAGTTTACAAAATTTACTTGCCTTTGGGTTCCCAAGTGAAGACATTAATTGATGAAAAAGGGTCTATCTTTCATTTGTCAGGTCTTAGAATAAATGTCTTCCTTCTGTACTTAATGTTTATATTCAACAACTTAAAATCAAGTTCTATTCATTTTGGGTTTCTTAAAGAACAAAACTATATTGCCCTATGGTACAACATTTACATCTAACATACCTAATAATGCTCTTAAATTATTTTTAGAAAGCACTTCAAGTGAGTATCAGATTTTGTTTAACATTTTCCACCACTACATGAGAAATTCAGTGCAAGGTGCTTCCAACATTACAATTAATTTCTTTTTTTCTTTTTTTTTTTTTTTTTTTTTTTTTTTTTTTT
>NW_016107514.1:1256661-1272534 GCF_001604975.1 Cebus imitator | reverse complement strand
TTTTTTTTGAGACAGAGTTTCACTCTTGTTGCTCAAGCTGGAGAGCAATGGCGCAATCTCGGCTCACTACAACCTCTGACTCCTGAGTTCAAGAGATTCTCCTGCCTCAGCCTTCCTAGTAGCTGGGATTACAGGCAGGTACTTGCACGCCCAGCTAATTTTTTGTATTTTTTAGTAGAGACAGGTTTCACCATGTTGATCAGGCTAGTTTCGACCTTCTGACCTCAGGCGATCCACCGCCTCAGCCTCCCAAAGTGCTGGGATTATAGGCGTCAGCCACCACACCCAGCCTACACTATTAATTTTTACAGTCTCTCCCTGAGTCGTATAAGGTTAGGTAGAATTTCACTATCTTTATGTACTAATGAAGGAATTGAGGTTGAACAGTCAAAAAACAAATGTCATGGTGAACTGCAAATAAAATGCAGTCTCCCTGACTAAGAATTTACATTGCCAGAGCAGGCTGCTGCCTAGGGAACAAACCATGTCACAAAAAACTTCAGTGTCTAAGAGGGGTCACAGTATGCTGTTCTATGCTTCCATAATGAATTTTTGTTGTATGGAGCCCTACAAAGCTCAGAGAAAATATATTCAAGCACAGCAAAGCAGTAGCAGGGAAGCAATTATCTTACTAACATCCCTGTGCCATTTTAAGCTGTCGTTCTTAAATATCAGGAAAAACAACAAAAGTAAAACATACAGTTTTTATACAGTTTAAAAACTTACAGAGTTAAAACCTCCTATCATCTTTTGACTCAATGAGAAGTTTTATCATACTGTTACCCAATTATCTTTCTCAAGGCAATATTCATTTCCCTTACAAAATAAAGTGATAACACAAATTTTTCTGGATATGCGTGCATAATCATCATAATAAAAAGATGTGTTAGGAAAAACGACCTGGAAATGACATAATTGATTAGACTTATAAAAGACAATATGTTCAACTAAACAGGGAAGAAGTTTCAAACAAAAAAAGACTTTACATTATTTTCTCCATTTATATCCTCTGCATTTGTTATGTAATAGTAACAAAAAGGTTTTTTGTTTCATTTATTTATTTTTAATTGATTTAATTTATTTATTTTTTGAGACATAGAATCTCATTCTGTCACCCAGGCTGGACTGCAGTGGTTCAATATTGGCTCACTGCAACCTCCACCTCCTAGGTTCAAACAACTCTCGTGCCTTCGTCTCCTGAGTAGCTGGGGCTATAGGCACCCACCACCATGACCAGCTAATTTTTGTATTTTTAATAGAGATGGAGTTTCACCATTTTGGCCAAGCTAGTCTCGAACTCCTGCCCTCAGGTGATCCGCCTGCCTCAGCCTCCCAAAGTGCTGGGATTACAGGTATGAGCCACTGCACCCAGCCCAAAAAGCTTTTTGTATCCCCCTCAGGATGCTTTAACAAGATTTTTATCATCACAATCACAATCCCACTCTGATGTTCCATCTCTTCCTAAAAATAGGAAACACAGCAGGGTTTACTCTTTGCTGACCTCTGAGCTAATGTTTAGCCCTTTTTCATAGATGAGCTTTACAGACAGGTTGGAAGAGGTTTACTAGCTTGCCTACGATTGCAGAGGTTAGATGTGAATCTAAGTTTTTTTCAGCTTTGGAGCCTAAACTCACCAACTACATCATTCGTACTTCCTCCCACACTGCCACAGTCCTGAGGGAGGAAGCCACAGGGGTCCCAGGTTCTCTAGTGGCTCTTCAGAACCTACTCCTTCCTTAACTCTTCCCCATCAAGAACACTTCCTCCCCTGTATCTCACTGATTCTAATTTTGTTGGATTACTGAAGTTAGTCTAGCCTACAATGACCCATGACCAGTTATACCTAGCACAATGCCTTTCACATACTGGTTGATAAATACTTTGTGTGGTTGACAGTCATTCACATCTCAAACAACATATTTGCATTCTAAGAAATGTCTTCAAACTCTTCCTCTAACTAGCTTCTGATGGCCTGAATTTGCATACTGCAGAGGCAGCTTAGGCGAATATGACAGAAACACAGTTTTGCTTTCCATGGTTTCAGTTAACTGCGGTCCAAAAATATTAAATGGAAAATTGCAGAAATAAACAGTTCATACATTTTAAATTCTGGGTGGTGTGATGAAATCTCACACCATGCTGCTGCATCTCACCCAGGGTGTGAATCCTCCCTCTGTCCAGCGTCTCCACACTGTGCACACTCCCTGCCCATCAACCACTTAAGAGTCCTCTCAGAGATCAGATTCAGTGTCTTGGTACTGCACTGCTCGTGGTTCAAGTAACCCTTACTTTACTTAACAATGTCTTAAAGTGTAAAGGTAGTGATGTTGGCATACTGTTATAATTTTATTATTGTTCTTGTTAATCTCTTACGGTGTCTAATATACAAATTAAACTTTATCACAGGCATGTATGTATGGGGAAAAAAAAGCAAGTATTAATATATGTAGGTTTGGTACTCGCTACAGTTTCAGGTACCTATTGGAAATCTTGAAATGTATCTTCCACAAAGAGGGGACTACTGTATCTTCTAAAGCAGCAGTCTCCAACCTTTTTGGCACCTGGGACCAGTTTTGTGGAAGACAATTTTTCCACAGCCTGGGGACAGGGGATGGTTTTGGGATGATTCAAGCACATTACATTTATTATACACTTATTTCCATTATTATTATATTATAATATGTAAGGAAATATGGTCCCATCTGGGGGTGATGGGAGATAGTAATAGATGATCAGGCATTAGATTCTCATTAGGAGTGTGCAACGTAGATCCCTCACATGTACAGTTCACAATAGTGTTCATGCTCCTGTGAGAATTTAATGCCACCACTGATCGGACAGACGGCAGACTCAAGAGGTAATGCTCACTGGCCCACCAGTCACCTCCTGCTTGCAGCCAGGTTCCTAACAGGCCAGGTACCAGTCCATGGCCCAGGGCTTGAGGATCCCTGTTCTAAAGACTTGCCCATTTAGAAAAAAAACAAATAGGAGACAAACTGCAAACTGCATTCAAACTCCCCCACTGTCTGAAACTTCATTGTCTGTTGTACTCATAGCTGTCTCCTTAGCACTTAGTCCAGGGCCTGAACATGAAATACTCTGGATGGATGGACGGATGGATGGATGGACGGACAGACGGATGGATGGATGGATGGATGGATGGATGGATAAACAAAAGAATGAATGGATGATTATGTGTTATTTAGATGGACACCCCAGTTATGAACTATATATTCAAATCTCAGGCTATTTATTGTCTGAAAACATATTGACAGGAAATGTATTTTCTGTAGAATTTAGATCTTTCAAAGCACAATTTAAAATATTTTCTACCTGCTGTATCTGTAACCTTATCCGTACATTAATTATATATTATACCCATTTATAGGAACTAATTTTTAGTTTTTCTACAAATTTCATAAAATCAGGTTTAATATAAATGCTTTTTCAAATTTAGTTTGCCAAAACAACCTTTTGTACATCCTCAAACAACAAAGAATGAGCTACTAAAAGAAATACTAACAAATATAAAATCAAAAGTAGCTTCAAAGTGACTTCTCAAAGGTCAAGTTGGTCTTACACACTTCTGAGTGGGAATACAGTTAAAAGATCATTTGTTCAACATTGTAATTCATTTTCTACACAGTAAACTCTGAGGTTTCTGCATGAAATGTAAAAATAAATATGCTGAATCAAAGCAGAAACCATGATTTTTATGAAGTAAAATGCAAGCGTTCATTAGAATTCAGGAAACATAAAATTTTTTTGCTTTTTTTTCTGCAATCACGACTTCTGGAGAGGTCACTGCACAAGCCTCTAACTCCTTCATCTATTCATACACAGGCTCAATCTGCTAGCTCCTTGGGAGAGTCCAGGATACCAAATAATCATCATCATAATAATTATTATATTTAGAGACAAATTGTTCCTTTTTTCTGGTCAAAATAATAAGACTTCCCAGAAAAGCTGAACATTCAAATTTCAAATCATTCCTTTAGTGTCAGTCTTAACTCCTCTTAATACAAACCTTTCTTTTTACTCCAAAAGCAACCTCAATCCAAAGTATTAACTACAGCTACAAATGAAATCTCAAACTAGAGTTGATTTTCCTGGTAACTCACTTTGGGAAGTGAAAAAAGCACTGCCTAGAGCAGAAGTCAGTTCACAGGCCATTTCTGAGGTTATGGCCCTGAGCTACCCTCCCTCCTCCTCCTCCCCAGACCTCAGTGAGCATCTCCGTAAAGTGGGCAGGAAGAGGCTCTCTACTAAATCCACTGCCTCCCTTACCCCTGTTCTTAGAGGTAGCAGGGATTCCACCTTTGCAACACACACCCCTCCTCTGCTGTCACAAAGCCACTGAAACTTCACAGCCTGTAAGGCACAGATTTCTTCTATGTTACATAAGAGTTTGGACTAGATGACCACAAAATTTCCTTTTAAATCTCTATTTCTTTAGTGTTATATCTTGTATCTAATCTTCAGAATGTTCACTCACAAATAAAGTCATCCCATTCCATTTCTTTGGAAAATCAATGGAAGTCCCTGTTTTAGAAGAGGTTCAACAAACTTGAAACTCTAGTTGAGATGTTCCTCAAAGTAAAATAACTTGAAAGGTCATGATTTCACTATTAACCAGGCGAACTCTTCCTGGGATCTCCTTAGAATAGTAAAATAAGTGGATAAAAATAAATCTTTCTGTGAGGTGAACATGCAAATGACTTGGGAAGCAGCAACCTTAAAGACCATTCACTTTTACTAAGAAAACACTAACTACCAAATGCCACCATTTGCCTGGAAAGAGAAGAAGAAATGTGGGCTATCTGGAGACCCGGTCCAGGGCCCAAATGTAGTATTAAGGATTAGCACTATATTATGAGATACAGTCTTCAGAATATTTTTGTTGGTCTATTTTGCAACCAAGGCCTAGACTCTTCACAATTAAAGCACCCTGCTCTGTACAATAATTTTTTTTTTCTATTTAACTAATGCACTCAACTTTCTATCAACAGCTGGTATGTGGCACAATCATCACTAAGTCCTTCCAGAATACACAGAGCAATAGCTGCTCTTTAAACACAATATAAAGGAAGACAAGTGTCCAGCCTCAATATGGTTGGAACTCCTTCTTAGCAATTCACTCTTAAACCACAGACTTTTAGACTCAAAAGGCAAGAAAGTCAGGCTCACCATACACAATCTCCTGCTAGTCTGTGGGCCAGAACGGTGCCTATCTCTGACAAAACTATCATTCACCTGTAGTAATGCAAGAAAAATTGAAATAATACATTTTTAAAAATCTAAATATATTCAATTTATGGGTCCATGCCTTTGGCTATTAAAGATTCTCTCTTTATAAAATGATAAGGACAGCAGAGAGTAATGTTCTTAATTGGAAAAATTAAAACTTGACACACTGTTGGTCTCCCCATCACTTTTTAAAAATTTTTTATTGATCCAGAATAAAATCTAACTGCCTGAGAAGCTTTCTTCCCTGGAATTATGAGAGTAGCTATTCATGTGTAAAAATTCATCATAATTTACCAAAAATCACACAGACCACAGAGTTAGGCTACTTTGAAACAGCAAAGATGGCAGTGTCCACAGACAAATGACCCAAATAGAACACACAGCCTGAAAGTAGAACATGTACCTGTGACCCTCAATGCCCAGGAGCCTGATATCTATAACAAAAGTTAATATGAAGGGAATAAACAGTTCCAGTGGAATGCTGAATGCATGGAGTATAGCAGTGTGTTAGCAAAATGGCAAAAAAATTCATATAGCACTGAAGTTGGACTTCACAAGCTAAGACACCCAACAAAATCCAAAGAAAATAAGGACCTTCCACAGCCACCAGAAGAACACACACACGATAATTAATTTTAGTTGATCTCAAACTTGTCTTAAATCAAAAATCTTATACTCACATGAATGTCTTGATTGAATATCACAATGCAAAATACTCACACATTATGTAAAAGGATTCTAGCTGGAGCTGGGCGCAGTGATGCACACCTATAGTCCCAGCTACTCAGGAAGCTGGCAGGAGGATCCCTTGAGACCAGCTCAAATCTACCCTGGGAAACATAGTGAAACCCTTTCAGGCAACAGGAGAAAAAATGCAGCAAGATTACATTTTTCTCTTGTTAAGACACTGTCATTTAAGCATAAACCTGGAGTATTCACAATAGAATTCAGGTTTACGAGATGAGAGCATGGTAAGTAAGCAGTGTCAGATGGCTGTGGAAGGATGTGTGTTTCTGAAACCTACAGGTCTCAAGAAGGAAAAACACAAATGGCATGCCTTATACATCTTGCTTAGTGAAGAGCTGCAGTTTAAACTGTTTAGAGTACCAAATTGTGTTAATTTTTGAAATCCTGTCAGTGCTGACTACTAAAAGTATCAAAAATCTTTTTAGAGCTGTTGTTATATTTATAATTTCTAAAAGGTGAGAGAAGACAAGTAGATGAATTTCTGTTAAAAGCCTTTTCTGCTGGGCACAGTGGCTCACACCTGTAAGCCCAGCACTTTGGAAGGCCAAGGCGGGTGGATCGCCTGAGGTCAGGAGTTCAAGAGCAGCCTGGCCAACATGATAGAACCCCGTCTCTACTAAAAATACAAAAATCAGCAGGGCATGGTGGTGGGCACCTGTAATCCCAGCTACCCTGAAGGCTGAGGCACAGAATCACTTGAAACTGGGAGGCGGAGGCTGCAGTGAGCTGAGACCAAGCCACTGCACTCCAATGTGGGCGACAAAGCAAGACTTCATCTCAAGGAAAAAAAAAAAAAAAAAAAAAAAAAAAAAAAAAAAAAAAAAAAAAAAAAAAAAAGGCCATTCCTATGTGTTCCACGTAAGAAGAGACAGAGTATTTGCTTATGGTGTCTGTTTAACAAGCCAGCCATTTAATTTTCAATAAGATCAACAAAAAAGAAATAGATGCACAGATATGTGATTTTGAGGAAAAAAAAAAAGTCAGACTTAAAATGGAAGCAAAATATGGAAAGTGATCTCAAAAAAAACTGGAAAAAAAATCATGTACCCAAAAGGGTATCTGGTCTTACTCTCCACTGAGCTGCTGGCCATGCCCTGTGCTTCAAGTGGCCCTTGGTGGCAGTTCAGGACCAGGGGACCTGTAGTAAGTTATCTACCTAACTCTGTATGAGCCAACTCACCCCCACTCCCAGGATATTCTTCCACATGGAAACCCTCTCTCCTCTCTTTTCCCACACCACGAGAGCCCTCTCCTTGTCAAAACCCACCTCAGTTTTCATAGTTTCCACAAAAATAAATCAATAAACAAAACTCTGGCTTGCAGAGATCTCCTTCTAATTCTGCACACCCATAGCATTTACGCATTCAACGGGATAGAGCACTAAGCACGCATCAGATGACCGATACAAGTATTTTCTCTGGGATTGGATCAAGGATAATCTGGGATAAAAAAGAATATAAATATTATTCACTACATATTTTGGAAAAATCATAATCAGCAATTCCATTATCCTAAATATAAATATTTCTGCAGAAACAAAGCCTCACTACCAGGATTTAATCTTTGTCGAAACAAACCATTACCTGTGCTTAATGGACCAGAGCTGTTGAAACCCCACAAAGAAACCAGCCCAATCTGGACGTTTGGTCTGGAAATGCTATCTGAGTATAAAGAGTGCAGCTCGCTAATTACACTTCCCATGGCTGTAAGTTCTGCATGACACAAGCAAAACCACGGAATTCTCATCCAGAAGTTCCTGCCTCCCCATTTGCAGCTACCTCTTCCCAGAACTTTTGTTACTAGAGTCTGTCTTTGGGGGCTGAGATGAAATGCACTCAGTGGCTTTTCAAACCCAAAGAATGAGGCAGGGCAAAGGCCCTGACAGTCTAGGGCGGTCCTGCCCCTCACTTTGTGCCCCACCACCCAGTGGCATTAACTGTCTTGGATTTGACTTCTTTCCTTTTTGATGCCTTCTAGTGTGAATTTTTCCTTGTCAGGTTGGCTGATGATGGGACAGGAGCCAGAAGGGACACAGAAGCATCATAGGCAGTAGCAAGGAGAGGATTTCTATAAGCACTGAGCAAACAGCTCCTAGAGAGGTGAGTGCTGAAGGCCTTCACCATCAATGCCTCTGAGAAGATGCTTCTCCTTACTGTCCGCATCACTGCACACCTCTTCCACCCTTCAATACACCGATTTGGGTTTTTTCCTCTCCAGCACCAAAACATGGAACATTTAACTTCCAAGGTTCAGGTTTTTTGTAATGAAAGAGATATCCTGAGCTTCCAGAGATATTTTTTTAATTATAATTAAAGTAATGCTGAGAAACGCTTCAACAGAATCCTCTAAAATACATGTATTACTGACATAAAATTATACAGCCATGATTTCCAGCCACTGAAGCGGCACTGAATGTCATATCTGGTCATGAGCAATTTTATATTTAATATTAAGCCCATGCACAGTTGGGAATGTCAGAGAAAAGACTGGCAGTCCAGCAACCCCCAAAACATGCTCCTATATGCCACCAAAGGGCTATTTTCTGGGGTAAACGGAGGTTCCTTCTAGAAATATCAAGGCCTGGACTGAACCCAATATCCCCTCACTTTCACCAGCGAGAACTGTCTGTCTCAGCTGTGCCTGGCACTGGGCAAATGATGGGAGTAAAAAGGGGGTGAGAGGGAGCTCCGGTCCCCAGGAGCTCACAGGCAGTGAGAAAGACGCTGTGGATACTAAATGGTACAACCCATGGGGCCAGTGCTGTGGCAGCGCCCTATCAAGCATATAGGGAGCACTGAGAGAGAGAAATGAATTCTGCCTAGGAAGGCAACTAGAAAAAGTCCCACAGGAGACCTAAGATTTCAATCAGGTATCAAAGAAAGAGCAGGAGTTAAATAAGAACATAGGTCAGGGAGGGAATTCTTTGGACAAAAGAATCACTCTTGAAAAATCTCTTTCCCCCTCCCTCCCCCAGTGGTTTGGAGTGAATAAAACCAACCCAGGATTTTAAACTAGCTAACCTAGACTTTTCATTACTGTTGTGGTTTCTCCAATGGTTGTCTTCAGCTCGTCACCTATTCATAACATCTATAAAAGTAAACTACTGAATCTGCAGAGGCAGAATTTTTACAAGATTAGTAACACTAGGGTGAAATTTAATACCGGTTGCCTTTCTGGTCACGTGCTCATGCGCACACACCAAGCCATGAGAGTAGACAGGAAGCTTCACATGCTGCGCTAGGCTTCCATTGCATTAAGCACTTTGTAAATTTTAGCATAAACTGATAAAATTCAAGGGCTATGCATCTACTTTTAACCTAAACTATTTCAGTAAGTCACTGAATACTTTATTCAGAAAACAAGATTTTTACAAGCTGATTCGTTCTTCTTACCTCCATGGGAAAAGCTTTGAAATTAACCGTGTGCTCAGAACCACGCTGGTTTTCTCTTCCCCAGTGAAATCTCACTTCGTACAGTTCAAATTCATGCCCTTGAGGCAATGGTCCTCCAGAGAGAACTGAAAAAGAAAATAAATGTTACTGAGTTACATCACACATTTATTAGCTCAGGATTATAAACATTAGAAACATTTTTTTTCACCAAAATGCTCTCACAGCCTCTACAGGCTAAATTCATAAAGCCAAATGAGAAACGTATCACAACTGTGAGGTTAATTTAAACTATTTAGGCTTGGCTGACATTCTTGTATTGGCCATTCAGACATAGTAGAAGTTCAAACACTCTGAAAAACTCGTAATGACATATATATTTAAATTTCCTGTGTGTTTTCAGTCTAGAAGTAGACAAGGAAAACAAATTCCTCCCTTAGAGACTTAAGCTTGGCACTGATCAAGAGACAAAAATATGGCTTGATTCTCTGACCAATAATATTCTGTAGATGTATAAATAAATTAATCACATTTGCAGATCATCCACTTGTACTAGTAGGCTTCCAATTTAGACAACAGGTGTGTAGACTAACAAAATTATCCATGAAGAAGATTGATCAGCACTAAATTAATCAACAGTGAAATCACACTTTAATAGCTGATGGACATTCATTACCACAAACGACACTATATAAAACTGTGATAAAATACTTAAGATACTCAAAATATTAACATCAGTCCCATAGGACCATGTGTCTCTTTCTCATTACTGGATATGATCAAGAACTTTATCCCCAACAAGGGCACACTAAAGGATGATGAAAAATACATTTGCATGAGAACCTGTCTTAAAGCAATAAAATTATTTAGTTAAAACCTCCCTGACAGCATATGTACCAACTTGAAATAAAATTTCTTACAAACAAATGGTCAATTTCAACACAAATAAAAGTTGTTTAACTCAGGTCATATCTCCTCTAACAACTCCCAGTTCTGAACAGTATCAGCTAAGAATTTTACATTATTTAGCTAACCAAATTCAACACCTTCCCATTCCTAGAAGCAGACGTTTTAAAACAGATCATCCTTCACACTTGGGTTGCCTTTGAGGAGGACACAGAAGATTCCACACCTCTCTCGAGGAAGAGTTCTGTCATTCATCCTTACCCTAAAACTCAAAAGAGAAGAAAGCCAATTGGTGCAACAATATTTACTTGTTTGGTTGGTTCTTCATCTAATGACTTGCTCCAAAAAGGATTTAAGGCTGCTTAGGTCAAGGTACATACAATAGAGTCAGACAGAGTAAATTAGGAAGAACAACAAAGAGAAACAAAGAAAGAGGCAGAAAATAGACGGAAAAATGAGGCTATAAGACACAATGGAGGTCATGGAGTCCTTGCTCAACATACCCTACAAATCTGCTCCCAAGCTTTCTACAAGCTCAAATAACGAAGACAAGGAACATCCAGAGCAAGAAGTAACTTTAATTTTTCGAGTGGATACACGTCACATCAAGGGGAAGAGAAAGTGAGATTTGTGACCTTTAGGATAAGATTGTCCTGCATGATTTTAGATTTTAGTGTTCTCATGTCTGGTCTGATTTAGGTCACACAACAAATCCAAGAGGACAGTGTTATCTTCAACTCCACAGACAGGGCAGAAGAGCAGTATGAGAGGGACTGAGTGTGACCTGCCGCAGTCAGCCTCCGAGCAGGCTCCAGGACAGGGCCTGGAACTCGAATCTTCTGACCCACGTACCACGGGCGAGGCAGGAACAGGGAAAGCCAAATTTCAGTATCTGTGAGCATGAACTACAAAACGATGAATTATCTTAGTCTAGATTTATAAACTGAAGTTGCTCCTCGGAGAACTGCACTTCACCCTATTTCCCAGAACAATCTAAAACATTTTAATACATGGATCAGAAAGGTTTATAGATATTCAGAACCACAGCACAAGCTCACTTCACCTTCCTCTTCAAAAAAACATCCATTCTGTGGATTTAAGAATGTACGAAATGTTTCTAAATAACCTCACAACTCATTCCTTTCTCTTGGCTGTCCAAATTTGGTCTTAAGAAATACCAGGAAGGAGACCAGGAGTCTACCCACTGTGGACCCCACCTCCCAAACCAAAAAGAAAAAAAACAGAAACCCCTTGTCACCCCCAACAACAGTGGGACCCAAGGCCCCGGTGGGTGAGTTCTACAATGCCACTTCTGAAACAAAGCGATAAAACGGTCCTAGAAAAGGCTCAGCTCCACGTGGCTATGGAAAGAGAAAGAGGAGCATCATGAAATGAAGCACATGTGAAATGGAAAAGAGGATTTTTAAAGCTCCTTCCCCAAAACCCCTTTATCACATATACTCAGAACGCACACACACAAAGGCACATGGTATTTCTAAAAACTGTTCTGTTACAGAGCAGTTTACTAGTTGTACTGGTAAACAACTAGTAAATGTAACAGAACATGTTACATGTACATGTAACAGAACAGTTTTTAAAAATACCAGTCTACTAGTACTGTCATATGGAAATAAATGGTACAGCTTGTAGCTGGTCTTGACAGTGATTTCAGAGGACCATAAAGAGATCCATGCTTCAAAAATATACTCCCCACATGACCAATGCTCAAAATTTCCTTAACAGCAATGAAGCCTTTCACTTAAACTTGGAGACAGTTTAAATGAAACACCGTGGAAATTCAAACTGTAAGAGACCCATATTTTGATAGGAAGAACTTCAAAACCCAGGAGAGTTTGCTCATCCTTCCAACTGGTATTTTTTTTTTTTTTTTTTTTTTTGGTCATCTACTACACATACCACGTACTGTGTTAAGTATTTAGGATACACTGATTTTGACAAAACAGACAAAATTCCCCAGCCTTGTAGATCTTACATTCTATTAGGTTAAAGCGTAAATTCATATATTTATCAAGATCATATTTTTCTGAATTATATCTGGTTACTACATGGCAGGTTTATTAACTGTGATGTCAAGATACTCAATAAAACTATAATAAAATAGTTATATTCTATGGAGTGAAAGGAACACTGAAAAGGGAAGTGTTTTGCCCCGGCCTGGTTCTCCAGGGAGAGGTGACGAAGAAGAGGCTGTCAGCCAGGAAACAGGCTCTGGGGACCTTTCACTGTTGCTGCAGATGAATAACCCAAAGTTAAACCACACTAAAGTCACATGGCCACACAATGCCATAAAAAATGACCAAATTCCGAATTCAGAGTTTTATGAGGTTCCAGGTAAGAGCATTACCTGTTCATCCCCCAAGAATGATTGTGTTTATGGACTAAAAATAAACAGCGGCTCTGTTTTATCTTTCTGGCCACACCCTCTTCAGGCGTTATTCTCCCTTTTTACGGCTTACATTTTTTTTTTTTTTTTTAGTAAAGAAACGAATCATATCAGAAGGGGTAGCCTTTTCCTACATTTATGAAAATCAAATTTTGCTGAGTAACGTTGGGTCACTACACGGCAGGTGTATTAGCTATGATGTCATCCGGTTCAATAAAGTCACAATGAAAAAACATGAAACTCCTACTGATGACATGCTGAATTTTTTTAGAAAAGGAACTTGTGAAAAGAATATAAAATAAACTGACGCCATTGCCACAGCCTCCATTTTCTTTAATGCTCTTTAATAGACTTGGCAATTGCATTTATAAGACATAAAAAAGAGTTCCCTGAGGAAGCTTCTGCAAGATTTGAAAACCCCAAAAAGATCTGATGTATGTATATTTATCTCAATCTATCTAAGATTCTACAATCCTTTGCTAAAAACAAATTTACCAGATAATTCAAAGGCTAGTGCTCAGGCTTTATTCCTTCTCTTTTAATTTGACTTTGACAGTAAGTTTTGAGACCAACTCGACGCCTGGACCTGTGCTGATTACTGAGTGCATAAGCGAGAAAGATCCAGCCTCGGTGTCGACCAGGCAGCCTCAGTGCTTCAGGGACTAAACTGAATAGAACACATCAAGAACGGGAAAGGGCAGCAGGAGGCCAACCAGCAGGGGACATGCCAATAACAAGAGCGAATCATCAAGTCCAAGAAGACGTTCCCAAGAAGATGCCAGCTCAGCTGAGTCTTGAATAAGCTGAGAGGTGAAAAGTGCATGCAGAGTAAAGCAAGGAGCCTGAGAAAGGCTCTGAGACATGAAGCCACTTAAGTGCGTTCTGGGAGAATAAAATCAGAAGTTAGCGAGTCGAAGGTGGGCATGAGGAGGAGACGTGCCTATGCTTAGGAGCTGGAGTTTCTCCTGCCCAGAACCATGGAGGGCTTTTACCCAGGGGACTAACATGATCATACTTGCAGTATTTAAAATACTATTTAATTTAAAATATTTAAAATATTCGTGCAGTATCTGCACAGATGACAGAATAACAAAAAGGAAGCCTAACCAGTTAGAAAGCTGCTATCATGCCCAGTCGCAGATGGTGAGGCCAGGAGATGGAGCCTGCAGAGCCACACCTCCAACACAGAGGAACCCCCACAGGAGAGGGTCCCTGGTGCACCACCCGAAGAATCCAGAGGGTTCAATCTTATTTTACTTATTGTTTTCTATTTTATTTATTTATTTATTTATTTATTTTTGAGATGATGTCTCACTGTCACCCAGGCTGGAGTGCAGTGGTGCAACCTTGGCTCACTGCAACCTCTGCCTCCCAGGTTCAAGTGATTCTCCTGTTTCAGTCTCCCTAGTAGCTAGGATTGCAGGTGTGCCCCACCATGGCCGGCTAATTTTTGTATTTTTAGTAGAGACGAGGTTTTACCATGTTGACCAGACTGGTCTTGAACTCCTGACCTTAAGTGATCTGCCTGCCTCAGTTTCCTAAAGTGCTGGGATTACAGGCATAAGCCACCATGCCCATCTCCAAAGGGTTCATTTTTAATGGGTTTAAAGACTTCATAACCGCAGGGTAACTTTGAAGGAATTCCAATTCTATCTCTAAAACTTCCCTCAAAATAGTATTAATTAGTTCTTTTTTAACATTTGAAGCCTTAAAAGCAAAAACTTTTCAATATTTTTAAAGTGTTTTTGGCTTTTAACCTATAGTTCTATTAAGTATCTTCAGTTCTTAAGGGCAAAGATCACAACAATAGCACAACAATAGCACTTAGCCGGGCAAAGTGAAGCACAAGCAAAGTGATACAGATGACAGCAACTAACCAGGTAATTCAAATGCAACAAAGTTAGCCAATAACAAAGACAGTCATTAATTCAGCCAGGTACAGTGGCTCACACCTGTAATCCCAGCACTAAGGGAGACCGAGGTGGGAGAATCACTTGAGCTCAGGAGTTTATGACCAGCTTGGGTAATATAGCAAGACCCCTGACCCCTGTCTCTACTAAAAATTGAAAAATTAGCTGGGCATGGTGGCAGGCTTTTAGTCCCAGCTACTAGAGAGGCTGAGGCGGGTGGATTACTTGAACTCAGGACTTGGAGGCTGCAGTGAGCTATGACTGTACTCTAGCTTGGGAAACAGAATGAGACCCTGTCTATAAAAAGAAAAAGGAAAAAAAGAAGGAAAAAGAAATTTCACCCTGACATTTCCTATAAATAAAAAACAGCCTCTTCTTCAGTGAAAGTAATTTTTAAGATATTTTTGACAATTTCATCTTTAAATCAGAACGGTTGCTAAGAAATATTATAAAAAGTTGTCATGTTTGGGGGGGAAAACTAGGATTAATAATCATCATAATCTATCCTAAAATTAGTATTGAGAATTGTAAGAGACCCAGAAGTAAAATCTTCTGATTAAAGTTTCTATAATAAGTTACAGCAAAGGGCACAAATGACCTACCTTGATTAGCAATTTCTCCCATAATGATGGTCCATTAAAACTGTCATTACCCTTAAGACATCGCTTATAGTAAGCTGGAGTGACACTACTGCACAAGTATGGGCAGCCTCACACATTTTCTCACTATCTCAGTATCAAAACACTCAAGCTAGAAATCTAGAATATTTTTTTTGTGCTTGTGCTTACACTCCTCTTTATACCACTGCAAAGATGTTTAATTTTAATTTGCCTGTGTATCTTAAATATTAAGGTTCCTAAGGGACGGTGACCCACTTGTCCTGCTGAGAAGCTAAATGATACATGTGGCAGCCTTAATAAAATTCTCCATACGCCAGGAGATAACAGGGTCAACAGACTGGTCAGATCACCCTAAAATGTGATGCTTGCTTTGACTCCATGTTAGAAGGGAGGGACTCCGCTACCTTGAAATTTGCCCAGGGCAGAGGTAGAAACACAGTGACAGAATCTGAAACCGGGTCCAGTTATGGGGGTCCATCCCAGCCATCTCTTCACTGATCCCCTCCACTCCCCTGCTCCACATAACTAACCCATGAGATTCCACAGATTGCATCACAGAGTTCACTCCTCTGTCTTCCCTCCTTTTCCACTGATACTGCAATGCCTGCAGTATTGGTTGAATCTCTTTTTTTTTTTTTTTTTTTTTTCCC
>NW_016107514.1:1253481-1256648 GCF_001604975.1 Cebus imitator | reverse complement strand
TCCCATTTATTTATTTTATTGTATTTTAGGTTTTGGGGTACATGTGAAGAACATGCAAAATTGTTGCATAGGAACACACCTGGCAGTGTGATTTGCTGCCTTCCTCCCCACCACCTACATCTGGCATTTCTCCCCCTGCTATCCCCCCCAGCTCCCCACCCCCCACCGTCCCTCCCCTATTTCCCCCCAACTGACCCCAGTGTGTATACTAACCTTCAAACTGCCTCACACTCTCCCAGATCCCATCTCATTCAGTGCTGCCAGCTTGACTTTCTTTAAGCAATGTTCTAATTATGACTTTATCCTAAAAAAATTTAGGTTCTACTTTTTAGCCTCTGTGCAGGGTCCCTCATGAATTTGCTCCAGCATACCCTCTCTATTATATTTCCTGTTAACCCCCTTTAGCATGAACAAATTTTCTCTTCCAGACATACTGAAGGATTAGCCTTTCCGTATACAACCTCTAGAACTTCCCATATCTGTATCCTTTTTGCAAGCTGTCCCTTCTTCCCACCCACCCCAGGCTCCCCATATCCAAATGCTATTCATCCTTCAAGGATTATTTCAAATGCTATTTACTCCACAAAAAAATCCTTCCCTAAGAATTTCCACCAAAAATAATCTCTCCTTGTATAGCTGTAATATATTCTATGACCTACCATTGAATCCTCCTTGAGGGCAGGCTTTGGATCTGATTTATACTTACCTTATCCAAAGCATGTAACTGCTTGCAAAAGATGAAACCAAGATTGCCAACCACAGCCTGCAGGCCAGATGAAACCAGTGAACACATGTTTAGTTCGCAGGTGCACATCTCCAGCTTCTCCTCACACATTAAACATCTGGCAAGCTAAGCCTGCTCTCTGCATCTTGCCAGTTCCTGCAGTCCCCACCACCCCTATTGTCTTGTCTGCTGACAATGCAGATGAAGCAGAGGATCAGTAGCTATTTACAATCTTTTGCTCTCCTGGTTGCTCTCATATATAGTATTATATCTTCCTGAGTCTAAAAGACAAGTGACTCTGTAACTCCCATCACAAATAATCAATAAGTAAGTATTGAGGGATGGAGGACTGTCACGTGAGCAACAGCTGAAAGAACTAAGAATATCTGAAAAGAAAAATGGCAATTGCTTGTATTTGAAAGAACATCAATGTGGAAATATAATTATATTTGTTCTAAATAGGTCCAAAGATCTAAAAGAGAAACAATGACAGAGACTATAGAACTTTTCGACTTTTGGAATTGCTCAAAAGCAAAATGGATTTTCTTGTGAGAAATGGATTTCCTTCCCTGAGCTATTCAAGCTAAGGCTGCCCACCCACCTGTCAGGGAGTCTGAGATGAGAGGCTGGTCCACGCCACTCAGAGAGCCTGTCACTGTGGCCCCTTTCCTAAGCTCCTCTGCTGTCTACGGGGAAACAGAACATTGAACAAAGGAGCACACAGTCTATACAGATGCACTGCTCACAGGGTACATGCAGGAGAAGAGGGTTCAGGAGGAAACCTTGAGAAACGCTGTTATTTAAGCACACTGGAACATGAAGCACCAGCAGAGAAAAGGCAGTCAAAATCAGGAAAACATGGCAGGCAACTGTGTGGCCCAGAGACTAACAGGAGAGAGAACTTCCAAAAACTCCATTTCAAATGCAGCAGAGTTAAAGTTCAGTAAGAATATGAAAATGCCCATTGGATTTAGAGGACGATGTTAATCAGTGACTTTTGCTTGAGAAGTTCCAGCAGAAAGGGATGAAGGGAAGGGCTCATGCCCCCGAAAAGCCTCAAATTTAAATTAAGGCTCTAACCCCAGATGGGATTATATATACAGGAACAATACCATTGTGATTATGTTAAAAGTTTTAGTTTGATAAGTCTATGCATTCAAATTATACTACAATTGTTCTAAACCTTTTTGGCAATTCTTTATGATTTTTAATATAAACAGAGCAAAAATAAAAAATACAATAACCCAGGCCAAACACAGCCTCAGGTAGGGCTGAAGTTTTAGCACAGTGGTATTGTGAAGTCAGCATTAATTTCTAAAAAGAACTGTGCTTCTTGTGTGGATTCTTTTTTAACTTACGAAGACAGTATGCTGTATTTCCAGGGGGTACCTCCAGTTACACAAGGAAAATTGCACTCAAACATTTATCTGCCATCCCTTCTCAATTCTCACTAAATGAAAAGGGCATAATTTGCTGGAGCAAAATGAACAAGATCAGAGAACAACAGCAAAAGAGGAATGCCCAAAAAACTGGGCGGTGGTAGAAAGCAGACTGAAAGGTAGTGTAGTGATTCAGCAAAACAGACAAAGCTAAAAGCTAAATAACTACAGGAAGAAGGCCACAAGAGGCAGACACTTCCTACCACAGAGCCCAGATGCTATGGTTTGAGTGCCTGTATCCCCCTCCAAAGTCCATGTTGAAACTGAATCCCCAGTGCAACAGTATAAGATGTCTAAGAGGTCATCAGGTAAATGGGATGAGGGCTCTGCTCTAAGGATGGGACGAGATTCTTAAGGGCTCCAGGGAGCCTGTTTGACCCTCTGTCTCATACCATGTGAGAACACAGCACCGAAGCACCATGTACAGAGCGGAGGAAGAGCCCTCAACAGACACCAGATCTGTCGGCACCTAGATCTTGGACTTCTGAGCCTCCAGAATTATGAGAAATAAACTTCTATTATTTATAAATTACCCATTGCAAGGTATTTTTTTATAGCAGCCAAACAGACTAAGACACCAGGAAAGACTCAGGAGGTGGGAGCATTAGAGATACTACTGAATGTGGCAGTGCAGAGTAGGAAACTGAAAACAGAAAAACAGATTTAAAGTTTTTTAAAGGAACAGTTAAACCTCATCACACATGGTCAGGCATGATGATGAGATCTCCGGCAGAAGATGAAAGGAATGTGGACATACTAAACGGTAATAGTCTCCTGTCTGTGCCGACAACCAGAAAGCTGGGGGCCAACTTGAGCCACCCCCAACTCCAAAACAAAAACACAAACAGGAAATAAGCATACTCCAGATAAACTGATATAAGCTATGAAGACTCCACCAGCAACATGGCCAGGTCCTTCCTTGATCATGGTACTGTGAAGCCCAACAGTCCTCAAACCCTGCCCAGGTGCACAGAGCTTCTGATTTGCGACTCAGTCTTTTTTTT
>NW_016107514.1:1250295-1253416 GCF_001604975.1 Cebus imitator | reverse complement strand
TTTTTGAGATGGAGTTTTGCTCTAGTTGCCCAGGCTGGAGTGCAATGGCACGATCTCGGCTCACCGCAACCTCCGCCTCCTGGGTTCAAGCAATTATCCTGCCTCAGCCTCCCGAGTAGCTGGGATTACAGGTGTGCACCACCATGCCCAGCTAATTTTTGTATTTTTAGTAGAGACGGGGTTTCACCTTGTTGGCCAGGAAGGTCTCGATCTCTTGACCTCGTGATCCACCTGCCTCGGCCTCCCAAAGTGCTGGGATTATAGGTGTGAGCCACCGCGCCCGGCCTGACTTAGTCTTAAATATAAAAAAAGAGTCAAAGATCACTGGATATTTGTACGGAACCTCCAAAATAAAAGAGGGATACCAAAATAAATAGAAAAAGGAACCCGGAGCAAACAGAGACCGGCAGGGATAGAAAAGAAGCAACATAGAAAAGAATGAAGAAGGATCATACATTCATGAAATAAATACTGGATGTTCTGTCTTTTTTTTAATAATGTTTTTAATTGCAGCATAAGTTCAATGTTTTAGAAATTAAAAACAAGAAAGCAGAAAGTAAGAGTTCAATCAAAAGACTGAACAACTGTAAAACGTATCGACAAAATTAAGAAACTGCATCAACTAATGGGCAAAACAACCAGCTAGCATCAAAATGGCAGGATCAAGTTCACACATAACAATACTAACCTTAAATATAAATGGGCTAAATGCACCAATAAAAAGACACAGACTGGCAAATTGAATAAAAAGTCAAAAACCATCGGTATGCTGGATCCTGGAAACCCATCTCACGTGCAAGGATACACATAGGCTCAAAATAAAGGGATGGAGGAAGATCTACCAAGCAAATGGAGAGCGAAAAAAAAGCAGGAGTGGCAATCCTACTCTCTAATAAAATAGACTTTAAACCAACAAAGATCAAAAAAGACAAAGGGGCATTATATAATGGTAAAAGAATCAATGCAACTAGAAGAGCTAATGATCCTAAATATATACACACCCAATACAGGAGCACCCAGATACATAAAGCAAGTTCTTAATGATCTACAAAGAGACTTAGACTCCCACACAATAATAGTGGGAGACTTTAACACTCCACTGTCAATATTAGACAGATCAATGAGACAGAAAATTAACAAGGATATCCAGGACTTGAACTCAGATCTGGACCAAGCAAACCTAATAGACATATACAGAACTCTCCACCCCAAATCCACAGAATATACATTCTTCTCAGCACCACATCACACCTACTCTAAAATTGACCACATAATTGGAAGTAAATCACTTCTCAGCAAATGCAAAAGAACAGAAATCATAACAAACAGTCTCTCAGACCACAGTGCAATCAAATTAGAACTCAGCATTAAGAAACTAACTCAGAACTGCACAACTTCATAGAAACTGAACAATTGGCTCTTGAATGTTGACTGGATAAACAATGAAATGAAGGCAGAAATAAAGATGTTCTTCAGAACCAACTAGAACGATGACACAATGTACCAGAATCTCTGGGACACATTTAAAGCAGTC
This sequence comes from Cebus imitator, assembly GCF_001604975.1. Classification (NCBI taxonomy): domain Eukaryota; kingdom Metazoa; phylum Chordata; class Mammalia; order Primates; family Cebidae; genus Cebus; species Cebus imitator. The sequence continues at coordinate 1,251,882 of NW_016107514.1, read as the reverse complement.
TATAGAGGAAAATTTATAGCAATAAATGCCCACATGAAAAGCAAGGAAAGATAAAAAATCAACACCCTATCATCAAAACTGAAAGAGCTACAGGAGCAAGATCAAAAAAACTCAAAAGCTAGCAGAAGACAAGAAATAACTAAGATCAGAGCAGAACTGAAGGAGACAGAGACACAAAAAAACCTTCAAAAAATTAATAAATCCAGGAGCTGGTTTTTTGAAAAGATCGACAAAATAGACAGACCACCAGCCAGATTAATAAAAAAGAAAAGAGAGATTAATCAAATAGATGCAATAAAAAATGATAAAAGGGATATCACCACTGATTTCACAGAAATACACAGAAACTACCATCAGCGATTACTACAAACAACTCTATGCACATAAACCAGTAAACCTGGAAGAAATGGATAAATTCCGGGACACTTGCACCCTCCCAAGTCTAAATCAGAAAGAAGTTAAAGCCCTGAATAGACCAATAACAAGGGCTGAAGTTGAGGCAGCAATTAGTAGCCTACCAACTAAAAAAAGCCCAGGTACAGATGGGTTCACAGCCGATTTCTACCAGTCATGCAAAGAGGAGTTGGTACCACTCCTTCTGAAACTATTCCAAACAATACAAAAAGAGGGAATCCTTCCCAAATCATTTTATGAGACCAACATCATCCTGATACCAAAACCCGGCAGAGACTCAACAAGAAAAGAAAACTTCAGGCCAATATCCATGATGAACATAGATGCAAAAATCTTCAATAAAATACTGGCAAACCAATTGCAACAGCACATCAAAAAGCTTATCCATCACAATCCAGTAGGTTTCATCCCGGGATGCAAGGCTGGTTCAACATATGCAAGTCTATAAACGTAATTCACCACATAAACAGAACCAAAGACAAAAACCACATGATTATCTAAATAGATTCAGAGAAGGCCTTCAACAAAATTCAACAGCGCTTTATGCTAAAAACTCTCAATAAACTAGGTATCAATACTTTGGAATATTATGCAGCCATAAAAAACAATGAGTTTGTGTCCTTTGTAGGGACATGATGAATCTGGAAACCATCATTCTCAGCAAACTGATACAAGAACAGAAAAACAAACACCATATGTTCTTACTCACAGGCAGGTGTTGAACAATAAGAACCCATGGACACAGGGAGGGGAGAGTCACACACTGGGGTCTGTTGTGGGGGAATAGGGGAGGGACAGTGGGAGCTAAGGAGGTTGGGGACGGATAACATGGGGAGAAATGCCAGATATAGGTGACAGGGGGATGGAGGCAGCAAACCACATTGCCATGTATGTACCTATGCAGCAATCCTGCATGTTTTGCACATGTACCCCAGAACCTAAAGTCCAATCAAATATAAAACTTAAAAAAAAAAGTCAAAGTATAAGATATAGAAAATAAAAGAAATACATTCCAATCTATGGTTAAAAAAAAAAAGACAGGCCGGGCGCGGTGGCTCAAGCCTGTAATCCCAGCACTTTGGGAGGCCGAGGCGGGTGGATCACGAGGTCAAGAGATCGAGACCATCCCGGTCAACATGGTGAAACACCGTCTCTACTAAAAATACAAAAAAA
>NW_016107514.1:1224251-1250151 GCF_001604975.1 Cebus imitator | reverse complement strand
AAAGCAGAAGAGAAAGAGAAGAAAGTGGGAATTACCAAAAGGGGGGAAAAATAAAAATACAAAATCTATCAATAAAATAATATGAGAAACGTAAGAAAACGTCTGGTAAATGAAAGACACAATTATCCTGATTGAAAAAGACCTACCAAGTGCCCAGCACGCAGTGAAGAAACAATCTCACCAAGGAATATGGTTGTAACATTTCAAAACAACAGCAGTCAAGAGAACACTGAAAAAGGTTCCAGAAAGGAAAAAAGAGAAAAGACACATAGAGGGGGTTGAGAAGGGGCACCAGGTCTTCCAACTGCAACAATGGAAGCCGGAAGCAATACAGTCATGATGTCAAACATCAAACAATGTCAGGAATACTTCCAATCCAGACTGCTACTCCAGGCTAACTTCAATCAAGTGTGAAGTATAATAAAAAACACTTACAGACACACAGGCATCAAAGCATGTAGCCCTCACTTGTCTCTTTTCAAGTTCCTGGAAGAGTAACTGCAGAAGTGAATAAACCAAGAAATTCCCTGAGATGAGGGAGCAACTCCAAAAAAGAGCATGACATGGCATCCAGGAAATAATCCAATCCAACACAAGAGACAAACACGGAGACTTCCCAGGCATGTGGTCTAAGGAGCTGCAGGAGGAGGCTGTAAGGAGGCCTGGAGAGCAGAAAGGAAGAGCACCCTCCACAGGGAAAAAGAAAGGATAATGAGGGACGGAAGGAGGACAAGCTGTTGCACGTGAATGTCCTAAGAGAAGATCCGTCATATGTCAGGGAGTTTGGAAATGAAATTAGCGACAGATAAACAAAACAAAAAATTCAATTAAAAAAATGCATTAACTCCAGGAAAATACAAAACATTGTTTAATAAGTGAGACAAAATATAATCTCAGCTGGAAACAATAGTTGTAGTTGTAGTAATAAAAATGCTGAGTATTAATTTAAATAGAAATTAAATGAAGTGGACTCCAGGGGAATGAGGCATGAGCAATTACTTGATGGATAGAATGTACACTATTTGGATGACAGTTACGCTAAAAGCCCAGACTCTACCACTATGCAATATATCCAAGTAACAAAACTGCACTTGTACACCCTAAATCTATACAGATTTTAAAAATTAATTTAAGCATACAGCAATAATAAGAAAGTGAAATCATAAAAAAGGCAGCAATAAGAAAACTGGCCTCGGCTGGGCGTTGTGGCTCATGCCTGTAATCCTAGCACTTTGGGAGGCCGAGGCAGGTGGATCACCTTAGGTCAGGAGTTCGAGACCAGCCTGACCAACATGGTGAAACCCCACCACTACCAAAAATACAAAAATTAGCTGGGCCAGGTGGTAGGCGCCTGTAATCCCAGTCACTCAAGAGACTGAGGCACGAGAATTTCTTGAACCCAGAAGGCAGAGATTGCAGTGAGCTGAGATGGCACCATTGTACTTCAGCCTGGGTGACAGGGTGAGACTCTGTCTCAAAGGAAAAAAAAAAGGAAAACTGGCCTCATCTTTTGTAGTAGAGGGTTCATACATAGTTTATATATCAAAATATAAAAGCATTATTATAGCCTTACATTCTTGGAGATGACCACAGGAGAAACAGATAGAAAGTTTCAAAGTACTTGTCACTAGGGAACAGCAGCCATAGGTGGGCAAGAGTAGGGTATAACCAGAGACAGAAAGAGTACTATTCAACCATTTTAACTATGTTCATATTCCATTTCCAGAAAGATAAAACCTTATTTAAATAAACAAATGACAGGGTATTTAGAGCTTACAAACTATTCCTCTGAGGAGCTTAAATATCCTAAGGGAAAAAACAACCACTCAAGACATGGTATTTTGGTTACTTGAGTTTGCAGAAATATTGGAAGGGAAGGAACAATAAGGAGGAAATTATTACAATGATAGAGATGAGAAGGGGCATCTGAAGAAGGAAGGTCACCAGGGAGGTAGGAAGAAAAGGCTGTGGATCATGTGTACCCAAATCAGGCCTAGAAGAAATGCAGACAGTTTTTCAGTGGGCAGGAGTGGAAGGAGGAGGAAAAGAAACGCACAAAATGCTAGATGAAGAAGAAACACACTTCATGATGAGAGGGCCCAGATGTTGGTCCACAGTCTCTGTTTTAGAGTGAGGCAGAAGATGAAAGAAAATTGTGAGTGTTTGAGAAGGTAGCAGAAGAAAATGGTAAATTCAATATGATGAAGTGAATCTGATCTCAGAGCAGCAGTGGGCACACACGGACGCAGTGGAGTATGTGTACTCAGTCATTCCTCTCTGCCCCCACAACCCTTTGCAACGCTTGCCACATCATGTGTACACCAGTACTTTAAAGAACTGGGTTTCCAATAGACTATGAATCCTCAGAAACTGCCTTATCCATTTGTATGCAACCAACACTCATCATAGCACCTGATATGAAATGTATTTTTGTTGTGTGGATGTATAAACATTTATTTCTGGAAGTTCAAAGGCATCTCAACATATCAACATACGTGTACTTCTTTAAATTGCTTTTTATATGCCAGAACACTCAGTATTCAATAATTTTACAAACTCCTTTAAAAAATAATACATAATGACCCATCAGAGCTAAACCCACATCCCCCAAAAAATTGTAATTCAAGTTGAAATTTACATCTTAAACTGAGTCTAAGTACATATAAACCCAGAAACTCTTCTGGGCAATGCTCACATGTTGGCTAAACTCAGAACAGCAAGGAAGACTACATGAATCTATGACTATCTCATGGATTCTAAATTAAAGCTTAGAAACATTTACAATGAATAAAATAAGTCCATAGTTGGAAATCAATAACTGCCTTGTTTAGTAATAAAACTAAAGATTTTATAGTGTGAAATATCAGCTTTATCGATTTGGAATTAATTTTTGAGCACAGTCTCTATTTATCAAGTATGTCCTAATATTTCTACATAGTTAAATTTTTCCCAAAGGATAATTATTATTCACCATGAAATGCATGCTATTAATGCTACTTTTTTTTTAAATCTGATTTCCTCTCTCCTACAAGAAAGCCAAAAACTGATTTCCTTGGTAATTACTTAACACCTTTTCCACAGAACATTTCAGATCCATCTCAAATAGGTTTGCAAGGGGTAGGGGAGGTTTCACAGGACGGAACTTAAATAAATGAATAAATAAATAAATAATAAATTTGTTCACCATTTAAATCTCTGGCTGAGTTTAGAGGGTGTTTTTATTGTTATCAGTTAAAATTATTTTGAGTATATTAATACAGTAGAGAAAATTCACCTGACAAGTCTACCTGGAATGCCATATTATGTCAATAAATTCTATTCTTTGGTTTCACAAAGTAGCAAGACAGAGAATTATGATTAGCTTAAATTTAGATAAGTGATTTAAGCTACTCAACAATTTTGGACAAAATTCGGATCAGGGCACCTGCATGTACCTGTCCTCATATTTCACAAGGTATAAGATGATCAAACTAAGGTTGTTCCAGTAGCATCATAAGAAGCAGAACCACCAACTGATAATTTTCATCATTTCACACTTTTATCCTTTCAAAATTGTTTCAGAAGGTAATTCCCAAAAATGCTTTATATTATAGTTTAAAGGTATCCTGAAAATAGATACATCAGTTATACCTTTTAAATTATATAAGTTAAATCATATTTCAATAACTCTATGCTGACTTCTAGTTTAAAAGAGCACATACACATGTTTTTAAGATACCTGATTTTGATTTCAGGATAACCTGAATCGTATGTCCATCGTTGGTGACCTCACAGTCTCGGCAGACCACATAATTTGGGGAGAGGCGGACATCCAGCAGTGAGGGGTCATACCTAGCCTCTCTCGAGTTTAGGTTAATAGGAGACTGGTATTCTCCATTAGCATCAGGAAACACCAGACCCCACTCCACACCTAAGGACAAAATGAAATAAATTAAAAACAGGTTAAAAAATAAGCTACAGTAAAATTTAACATGTAAAAACTAGTTTAGACACTAATGATCCTTGACATTATGAAGAGAGTAATGATACCATCACTATACAGATGAAATATGGTAAATCTGTGTGTTTTTGCATTCATTATTTGAATGATCTGATATTATCAAATGCCACATACAAAATCCCGGACTAACAAAATATTATATTTGTATTTGTCAACAAAGACATAATAATTTATGACTCTAGGAAATCTGGGTCATCTTTAAGTGATTAGAAAAAAATACCAGAACATTTTCCTCTGCTCATTAGTTCAATTATGTTCAGTACTTGGGAAATAGCTGTAACTTTCAACATATTTAGTGACAGCTAAAAACCCTAACTCTCATGCTAGTGAATAAACGCCCTTATCAGAAACGCAAGTGCAGTATTTTAAAGTGTGCATATGTACACACCTACACACATACATATTCACATACTCTTTCCAAATCTTTTATAATTAAAAGTATATATTCTATATTGGTTTCAACGTATGTATTAAACAACAGCACTACTGGTTGGCTCTAATAGGAGCCCAAGGTCTTCAGGAAAACATGTAGGAGTCTCAAGTTTTTCAGAAAGTCAACCGCTTCTCGCCAAACCCAGTGATTGAGTCTGAAATTTAGGACGTGTTTTAGAAAGGCTTGAGCGTTGCTAGAAGGCTTCACGAAAAGACCAGAGGCAGAAACAGTTTCTCCCCAAAGTCTTCAAGCCAAAAACGAATTGTTACAGGGTCTTCCTCGAGTCTTGAGTAAAAGGTCCCGCTGCTCTTCTTGGCTACTCAGAAGACAAATGGTACAGCCACGGCTTGGAGGCTTGCCCGCCCTCCGGACCGCAGCAGGTGCGAACGCCAGCCCCGCGGAGGGCTCCCGGGAGCGAGCGCAGGCGGGGGGAGAACTCAGGCGGCGAGCACGCCTCCCGGAGCGCCTCCCGCCCCGAAACGCGCCAGAGGAGTGGAAAAGCTGCGGAGGCCCCCGTGGGAAAGAGGGGACGTGCGGGTCGTCGGAGCGCGCGGCAGCGGCAGGACGCGAGTCCCACGCTCGGCGAGACACGGACGCCGCCCCGGGACCGCTTACCTTCCTCGTAGCCCCACTCCACACCCTCCTCCTCCTCCTCCTCATCGTCCTCCTTCTCGGGGAAGGCGACGGTATCTTCGATGAAGCTCAGGTCCGCCATGGGAAGGCCGCGGAGCTCCTCGGCGCTCTGGGCTGCTGTCCTGCGCCTCCGCGGGGCGCGGGGCTGGAGCGGGAGCGGAGCGCGCGTGGGGGAGTGTGAGCGCGCGTGAGCGGCAGTGCGAGTGCGAGCGCGCGTGCGGCTGTGAACCGCAGTGTGAGTGCGGGCGGGCGTGCGTTCGGCCCGAGTGTTGCGGAGGCCCGCACGGGGAGCGCGTCCGGAGGCCCCGGCGGAGCGAGGGAACGGCGGTAGTTCGCGGTGCGAGCGCCTGGCGAATTTAAAACCCGGCCTGGGCGTGTCTGGCACGCGAGGATCCGCCCCCTTCTCCCTGCGGCCGCTGGGGCCAGGGGAGCAGACAGCTAGAACTGGGCGACCGGTCCCAAGTCACGGAAACAGTCGGCGCATCCCCGCCCGCGCTTCCCTCGGGGTCGCCCCGCCGCCCCTGGCGCTTCCTGGCGCCGGCAACTGCTGCTGGGCCTCCCGCGCCTTCCTCCCGGAAGCCCGCAAGTCTTCCAAGGTCAGCCGTGGGGACCCCTGTGTGCCTGGCCTAGGCCAGGGGCTGCTCCCCGATTTATTTTCATCCGTACTCCAGGAAATACCGAAAAGAAGGGGCTCCTGGAGGAGAGAGATGGGCTGCCATGGGTAGAAGAAAGAAGGCTGGGAGACCCCGTAACACAAGAAAAAGAGGCTCTCCAGCCAAATCTGCTTAGAGTCTTCTGAGTAGTTACTTTTTAAATCGTCAGTTCAGCACAGTGGAAACGAGTATGGAAATTCTTCCAAGAAACTTCTAATTAATTCCTAAAAACGTTTAAGAAAAAAAAAAAAAGGGGGTTGTAATTNTTGGCTTTTACAACCTATGATCCAAGGTATTTTTTTCATGTCTGCTAAGACTTGTTTAACTTGAGTTGCTACACAATAGGTTTCCCCTGATTAGTTTCTTCATATAGAAGCCTTTTATAAATGTTGAGTGCTATTTCCTGGCCATTTTTACATGTCTTAAATTTTCCCAGACCAGCAAAAAACAAAAGGTTCTATTGGTAGGGAACTTGGGTCATGACTTGGCATAGTGAAATATAATTTCTTTAATAGATGGACCTGTTTAAGACAGAATGAGAAGAGTGGTATGCCTTTTATTCTCTGTAACCCTAAATTCTACCCCTTGCTGTCTTTTTTTCCTATTATTAACTATTCCTCTTCCACAAAGGAAGTTTTCTTCCCATGACTGCTATCTGCAGTTCACTTTCAACTTCAACTCTCCTCTCCAGTTCTAGTAGTGTGTCCTCTCATCCACAAGGTCTTAGCTCCATTTTCAGCATTTCCCATTCTGGGTGGGGCTATCTCTTTCTGGGGGCAATTATAGCTGTGCTAGGCCCCCACTGTTCTCACCCTTTTTTAGTATATGTGCTGCCGAAGCGAGCACTGTTCTCACCCTTTTTTATACAGTTTCCACCTACATGAATTCTTCATTATGGTATAGTCTGGTACTGGCTCTGCTGGTTTCAGATTTTTATATCCCCACTAACAAGTAACTGATATTTGTGGTATTCTTGGTTCCTAGTTATATTTAGGCATGAGTTATGAGTGGATTGTTTTCCTTTTTTATCTGAGGGTTTCTGGAGAATTTTTGGAAATATCTGATTTACCTGCTCACTATTTTCCTGAGAACTTGTATTTTTTACTAGCCTCTCAAATGCTTCTAAATAGTGATTCATAAAGTAGTGCAACAATGATACAGTGCAGTGTAAGATGGAATGAAGAGCATCTCTACGTTATTGCAATGTCATCTTTAGGACATCTCACTAAATGAAAAAAGGCAGGGAATAGACACACACAGACACACCCCTACATTAAAAATTGAAGGATAAACTATAGGATTAAAAAAAAAGTGGTTACCTATGGCAGAAGGAAAGAACAAGGTGAAAAGGATTTCTCTGAGTATACTTTGAATATACTTTGTTTTATAGGCTTGACTTTTCAGGATTACACACACACACACACACACACACACACACAATGTATTTATAAAGTAAAATTAAATTTTAAAAAGCAATTCCATAAAATAAAAAATAAAATGACGCAAATGAGCCTTAGTTATCAAGTTGGTGGTAAAGCCACCCAGTTAGAACTAATCTAAACATCCTTATAACACATAAGGAAAAAAATGTAAATAACTCAAACCCTATCAATAACTAAACTGGTGGTAGTGTTGGTACTGTTATTCTGAGCCTGCTAAATGAGTGTTAGGGGATAAAGCAAATGAGTTATTGTGTTAACATGGAAAACTAGGGTTTTGTTGTGGTACAAAGGAGATACAAATTTAAGACAGTAGAGATGAAGTTGGTAAAAACACCTCTGTCCCTTAGTAAACAGTATCAGTATGAACCAATGATGTTTTATGGCAATATATTTTTTAAAAAGGTAGTTACTGCATTTCTGTACCAAAAAGACTAGAAAGGATGACCAACCTAGTAGCATTGAGCACTCTAGTGTTCTGATTATGGTCTCTAAATACCACTTATCAATAAAAGGAGCACAGGAACCTAGAAGAACTAGCTGATTTTGTATTCGGGGCAGAAAATGTATAAGATGAACCTCAAACATGTTGAAATTTCAAAAAATCCAAGAGAGATATTAAATAGTATCAAATAGTATATGAAAAAAGTTAGGAGACAACTTGATAAGTTTCCTTCTGGCAAAAGATGGGATAATTCAAGCATCAATAAGGACAACTGGTGTGATAGAGTGAAACACAACAAATACGTATAAATTTTTGAGCTTATGATATTAAGCAATAGCAACAAAATCCTCCTTAAATATTCTTAAAGGATGCTAATAAACCAATTCACTGAAAATTGGTAAATAAAAAGATAAGGCACACATTTAAACTGTCTTTCCTGTGTATCTCAAAATAACTAAACAGTTGATAAAAGTTTATTTTAACAGACATATTCCATTAATTTATGTAGACAGAATGGCAGGATTAAATTTTTTCATTTGGTAACCATATGAATTATAGATCTATATCAGGAGGCAGCAAACTACAGTCAGCAGGCTGACCACCTGTTTTTGTAAACAAAGTTGTATTAGAACACAGCCATATTTGTTTATGTATTGTCAACAGCTGCCTTAGCAGAAAGACAAAGCTAAGTGGTTATAACAAAGAACGTATAATCTGTAAAGCCTAAAATATTCACTATCTGTCCTGTCAAGAAAATTTGTCAACCCTGATCTAGACTATAAGCAGCAATGACTGCTACATTATATTACATTATAAAACAAGAGACAACCAGACTATACGCTTCTTGAGAGAAATAAATATCATCACCTATGAAATATTCTTATGAAAAAACTGAGCCTGAATCTGATCAACTCTCTAGGTTTAGCTACCAATTTCTAGGAACTAGAGGACAGCAAAACATGTTAAATGATACCACAGGGGATACAATCAACAAAAAGTAATTTTAGGAAATTTAAAAGATATATGATTTAGGTTTTTTTTTTTTTTTTTTCAGAAAATGATATTATTTCAAAGGCAGGGCTAACAGAAGGCAGTAGACAGAGGGTATTCAGTGTTAGTTTCGGAGTCTGGGGCGCTGCTGCAGGCTCACCTGGCTGTGTACACAGCTCCGAGTCACCTAGTGAAATCGTGTAAACAATGAAGTGCACACATTGCATAACAAACAGGAACTCTTCTGATCCAAAGAGGTGGCGTTGTTACGTCTTAAACATGCTTCCCAGTCTAGTGTTAACGGCCTCAGCCCTCTATTCCTGCACCTTTTAAAAGCCCTGGTCAGTAACCCCTAAGTAGGTTAACTCCATATTTTTAGAAGATATATGTGCACAATAAACGCGGGTTAGGACCTTAAGTACAATTTGGTTTTTCTATGCTCTGGTCATATATGAAGGTGTCTATTTGCAGTTTGAATGTCCTGTTCCTAAATCACACCAACTTTATGAATGCATAATTCCTCAAATAAGGATGGAAATTATCGGTTTGGGAATTTTTAGGTTCTGTGCTCATATCCTTTACTGCCTGCTCAGCACCTCCACTTTTTTTAAAAGCCACTTCATAGACTTTTTAAAAAGCTAAAGCTATTACAAACTGTCCAGAACCACACTGAGATGTAAAGAAGTGGGGGGAACCCTCAACTCACTCAATTCTGCAACCTTCTGGAAGGTTTAACCAAATAGATGGAAAACTACAGGCCAACTTTAGCTTGGAGGATAACCGGTGGATTTTGAGCATTCATATAATTTCTCTTTTCATTAACACAGAGACCAGAAAGTCGATCACATTGTTCAGAGGACTGAACCAATGTGAGAAACTAAATTCATTCTTCACTCACTGCATTGTGACTGTTCTTGAGTGGATACTCGTTTGCATCTTTGCAAGCCTGGGACTGGCAGAGGCAGAAGCCTACACCAAAGCCGGAGCGATGAAAAATAATAAGCACTACTGAAAATATTAACCACTTTTCACTGAAGGTCTCCTAAAAGGGACATTTATTTTTTCTTTCCTTGAAAACTATTTTTTAATCTTCCATTTGTTTTAAGTTTCTTTTAAGAAGTATGTTCACAGGCTAATCAAATGCCACAGCTAATTAAGCCCATACAAAGGCTATGAAAGACTTGGATAATAAAAATCACTGCCACTCTGAGCTCATCAGCAGTGTCCACTCTCCTCTGTCCCCCAAATGTGCCTAAGTGTGACACTGTAGCCATGTGTAACCACCAACTGCATTTAAAGTATCAGTTGAATCATAAGCATGTTTATCAAACCAGAGGACAATCACCATGGTAAAAAAACTGAATTTTCTATGAATAAGTAGTGTGCCACATTTACAAAAGATAGGCTGAAAGATTGAATTGTTAGTGTTTAATTTTACAGTAAAAAGACAATTTTGCATATAGCCAGCAATGTATTACTATTCAAAATTGCAGTTGACTACTAGACAAACATACATTGGCTCATATTTGCTCTTTCTGAATTTTTCGGGATCATTTATAGAATGTAACTCCTGTATGCAAGCCTAGGGTTCCCTGTCCTGCCACATATGAGCCATCCCTCTGGGCATCCAAATATTCAATTAAGAGCCTTAATTGCTTTGAGACCGTGGGCTTCAGATTTTTGCTAATTAACAGCACCTTAAGACCTTCTCTTCTCAGGTCCCTGCACTATATTACCACCAAAGGTGGAATTTCTATTTCTAGTTATTATTGTCTGTCACTAAAAAAATCTAAACACAGATCAAAGATGTAGGCCAATTCTTTGGTTTACAAAATAGAACAAGCACATCTAAATTCAATGCCAGAGAATCTAAAAATATTCATACTCTATATTATGAACATAAGTCCTCCACACATTTCTCTATAATTTTAATAGGCTTTCAGCCTAATATTATATTTGATCCCTTAAATTAACTTTATATTGCCCGCTTTTGATGCTTGCATAACTAAGGCCAAACCATATTAGTAGAACAATTTATTAAAACTAAGACCTATATAACTGCCATTTGATACTGAGGGATTATAAATAGAAATATGTAAAAGGGACAAACTAATCTAGATGTCAGAGGAACCAAAGTACTAAGGTCGTGTCCCAGAGTCCAGAACCTAGACAGCCCTCTCCTCTCTTTCTCACTGCTTGTCTACCATACCAAGGCTTTCTTACTGTATTAGTGAGTCTAGGCCCTAGAGTCATCATAAATATGACCTCCTCTTATGTGCACCTTGTGCTCTGGGATCACCTCAAGGATACAGGTAACATATGCATGTCACATGGCTCCTATACAAACTATAATTCATGAACTTCAACAGTAATGAATTGGCTTCCTTCATGTGCACTGCTCTGCACTAGGCACTATGGGAGAACCAAAAGTAAAAATACAATACTGCCTCTTAAAGGCTTCACGGTTCTGTGGGGGAGGAGAGGAGTAAATAGTTAACTATAATACAAGGCAACATGCAATATTAATAGGTTAAATAGAAATGCAGGTACCACTACATCTAAGGAAGATGGGATTTTCATACTAATGGGAATGATTCAGGAAGTTTCTTGGAAAAGATGGCATTTGAAGCAAACTAAAGGAAATGGGTAGAGTTTGGATGGGCAGTATGTGAGCAAATAACATTCCAGGTGTGATCAGTGACTCCGAATCACGGAAGTGCTTGTTGCAGGTCCATTTATTTGCTCCCTTAAACACCTTCTATGACTGCCAAAACCAATTCAGATACACTAAAAATATGCACTTCTCGAGGCTTATGCCTCAAGTAAGGCACTTTGTCCTACAGTTGTTCAGTTCCTTAGGTCTAGTTTTTGTCTTGTCAGGAAAGACAGCAAAATTTTCTTCATTATATATATTTTGATTTCTGAAGGTTTCAAACTATTTGATAAAAAAATTAATTCTTTTAAATTACTTTTTTCAGCTGAATAATCTTTTATTTCACCTGCTTAAAATTACATTTATAAGTCTCCTTTTTGTTTGACCTCTCTTGATCTTTTATCTTCAGAAACAAATGACTAGGGCTCCAATTAGTCATTGGAGATGACATCATTGTCACTATCATTTGCTGCCCCTTCATTGCTTGGCCATGAGACTTCTTTGACCAATTAAATGTGAGTACAGGTAGCATGTGCCATTTCCTAGAAGAAAGATTTAGACGTTATCAAAAGCAGACATAGTAGCCCATCAGGTAAAGGTGAGTTCAAGGGTAATTTTTATTTGCTCAAACGCTGTTTTTGCCTTTATCTTTTTTTTCAAAGAAAAAACAAAGTACCTCTCTGGTCTGCAAAGAAACCAAACAGTCTAGTACAGTGCCCATATCTTCACCTTGGAAATTTGCTAGATGCCCTATCCCTAACTAGGACCCTCATAACTTCATAGCAAAATGAAAAAGCCCTTATCCACAGAAAATTCCCATCTTCTCTAAGGAACATGGACCTCAGCTCTCTCCTTCTCTCTCAGACCATGCCAGCTATGCCTGAGGCCCTACATCAATTCAGCATCAAACTGACTTATGCTGAAATTGGGATGTTTAAGATAATTACATTGGTGACTCCTAAGTCACCAAAATCTCTAGGGCGCCTTTTGTCAAACAAAACCCCCTATCACAGAGGTTAAAGTACTTCTTCTTAGTGCTTTCATGATGCCCTGTATATGTCTCCAACCCCGAAGTTAAGATTATATTTTAAATATGTATTTTATGACCTTCTCCTCTAGATAATGAGCTCCCAAAGAGCAAGGCACTGGGCACTGTGGGGGAAACAACAAAAATAAATAAATAAAAGACTGCTTTTGCTCTCAAGAAATTCACAGTTCTCTGGGGGAGGAGAGGAGTAAATAATTGTAATTATTATAACTATAATACAAGTAGATAATTATAACTGTAATACAAGGCAATATGAAATATGTTAAATAGAAATGCAGGTACCTCTACATTTAAGGAAGATAGGATTTTCATACTTATGGGAATGATTTAGAAAAGTTTCTTGGAAAAGATAGCATTTGAGAAAAACTAAAGGAAATGGGCAGTGCATGAGCAAATAACATTCCGGGTGTGAACAATGATGCTGCTTTGTGTGCCCCCGTGTAGCATGTGGTAGGCACGTAGGAATTCATTTCCTGTGTCATCAGCCATACGGTGACCTGATTAGCCTGAATAAACATATTAGTGCAATAAAAATTATGGTTACTAAGGTGGTAGCTTTCAGGGTACAGTAGAGCCACAAAAAAGGGAGCGATCAAGTTTACCTGGTGGCAGGTGGCAGGTGTGTCAACAGGGGCTTCATAAAAGAAGCCACATGGAAGCTGGGCCTTGGAAGATAAGTAAGTGCTGCTTTCCCTCAGAAGGGGGAAGGGGAGGAGGTAAAAAAAAAATTCCTCAAAGCATGATATAGACTGATAAGAAAAAAGAAGGAAAAAAAGAGAGAAAGGCGTTCCAATAAAAGAAAAAACAAAAACTCACATATAGAAGCCAGTATGGGTTCACTTTTTTGATGAAGTTAATTTTCTTTTTTCCATGGTATTAATAGAAGAGCAAACGACATATTGAAATAGTAGGTCTATGTTTGTTTTAGTGTTTTTTTAAACATGTTTCAAAACAGTAATGACATGAGATAAAATACAAAGCAGATGGAATGAGTAAGTCAGTGCCCATTGTTGGCAGAACGGCAATACTGAAAATGTATTGGACCCTTGTTGACTTTAAGAGAAAGTACAATGGCCAAGTTAGAACAGCCTCAAGGCCACAACTATACTTTCGTTCCCACAGCTCACTCTGCCCTACATCATGCTGTAGGCTCTCAAAGATGCTGCTACGCCTGTTAGGCAACACAGCAAACCAAATCACAGGAAGATAAAAACTTAAGCACTGTGATCACCTCCAAAGATGGCTGCCATAATTCCCACCCTCAGTAGGCATGTGCTGTTCATCCATTTACAGGGGAGACTATTTCCCCTTGAAGTTGAACCAGGGCTGCTTTTATGGCTTGTTTCCTCTCCATTGTACTATCGTAGAGTGGCACTATGCCAGTTTGGGGCTGAGCCTTTAAGAGAGCTGGTCAATTTCTCTCAAACACCAGTCCTCATGTAAGAAATCCTGAAACCACTATACTGTGAGAAAGTCCAACCCAAGCCAGCCACAGGGAGTGAGAAGACACGTGAAGGAGCATGGAGGCACAGACCTGTGAGTTAAGCTCTCTCAGATCCTCCAACCCAGTTTAGCCACCTGCTGAATGCAGCTGACACTATATGGAGCAGATACATGTCCGTCAGAGTGCTGCCTGAATTCCTGGCCCACAGAATCATGAGAAAAAATAAATCAGTGTTTTAAGCCACTAAGCATTGGAGTGGCTTATTATGCAGCACAAATGTTGAAAGCAACATTTACTATAAACCAGGTACCATGCCAGACACTTCCCACAGATTATCTCTTTAATTCTTGTAAGAGGCTCTATAATATGCTATATTCAGATGAAAAAATTAAGGTTTAGACGTGTCCACCACCACAGACAGAGGCAGTGAGTAATCTGAGAGGTCTGTCTCCAGAATCTCTGCTCCTGGCACCAAATCCTACTGCTTTCAGAGAGGGTGAATTCAGCCAACACATTCCGTCTCCACTGAACACTGTTGGGGATCAAACACCAACTCACATGCACACTCCAGCCCAACTGCATTCTTCTCTGGGTAAACCACAAGATATGTTGGACCCGTCTTGGATGCTGTGGTTAGAAAGGTCCAACAAGGAGGAATAAAGAAGCTAGGTTAGAAAACTATTAAGAGAAACTTTATTATTATTATTATTATTATTATTATTATTGTTTGAAACAGAGTCTTGCTCTGTTGCCCACACTGGAGTACAGTGGTGCCATCTTGGCTCTCTGCAACCTTCACCTCCCGGGTTTTCCTGTCTCAGCCTCCTGAGTAGCTGGAATTACAGGTGCATGCCATCACACCCAGCTAACTTTTGTATTTTTAGTAGAGACGGGGCTTCACCATGTTGGCCAGGCTAGTCTCGAACTTCTGACCTCAGGTGATTCACCTGCCTCAGCCTCCCAAAGTGCTGGGATTATCGGCGTGAGCCACCATGCCCAACCAACTTTCTTTTTTTGAGCAGTTACTTGTTAAAGAAAAATTGAGTGGAAAGTACAGGGTTTTCATACACCCCCTCACCCCACCCATTTCCCCTATTATTAACATTAGTGTGATACATTTGTTACAATTGATATAACAAATATTGATATATTATTATTAACATAAGTCCATAGCTTACATTAGAGATCACTGTTTGTGTTGTACTTTTTTTTTTTTTTAATACGGAGCCTCGCTCTGTCACCAGGCTGGAGTGCAGTGGCATGATCTTGGCTCACTGCAACCTCCACCTCCCTGGTTCAAGCAATTCCCCCACATCAGCCTCCCAAGTACCTGGGACTACAGGTGCACACCACCACACCTGGCTAATTTTTTGTATTTTGGTAGGGTCAGGGTTTCACCATGTTGGCGGCACCTGTAATCCCAGCACTTTGGGATTCCAAGGCAGGTGGATCACAAGATCAAAGATCATCCTGTGGGGATCGCTCCCATGTAAGGCCCCCTAATGTGTGGGCCTCACCAGACAGTGAGCTTGAGCCCAAAACACAGTTTCCTGCTGGAGGCAGTCGAGCTAGGGGAAAGAAGGAACTAAGAAATGACTGATGTTGCAAAGGTTTCTACTTCTGACTACAATGTCGCTTGGGCAAGGGTCGTGTGGTTTTGTCAGACATTATGTCTCCACTAGGCCTCTGCATGACCTTTACGACTTTACTTTTCAAGAAGTTTTACCTTATCCGCATGACCACCTTGAACCCTAGATAATGACTTTATGGCTTAGCTCGTGACTCTTGGGTATTGTTATTCACAAGTGTGTTTTGGTAAAAACAGATAAAGCATACCACCTGCCCACTTTTATAATCCTTGAATGTCATACTTAAGATTATTTTCATGATCCTATATTTTGTAAATTTCCATTCCTCTTATTGTTGATTGTGTATACACCTTTCATCTTAAGGTATATATTGAGACCCTGGACAAAAATAAATTCGCTGTTTAGGCGTTGCCTTTTCAGTCCTCCAGACCCCAGCTTTTCTGTCTTTCTTTATTTCTGCGCACCCCCTCTTTCAGGTCGGGACCCTCTTGCTGGCCAAGACTCCCTGGCGGACCTTCTGTTGCCCACATCATCCTGTGTTGTACATTCTCTACATAGGTAGAGAAAAGCAAATCAGTGGCTGGAATCCCATGTTGGAGAGATTTGCTCCTAAACTAGCCCTCCTGTCCAGCATTCCTTTGTCCATCTCTGCATGCTGCAAGCCTGGCTTCTCCCCACTCCACCGTTGTGGCCCCTGTTGGTTTTAGCACATTCACTAGCTTTGCTGCCTTGAGTTTCATGACTCCACATCCACCACTTACCTTCAATCTCAGTACCTCAGGCTTGTACTGCTCAGACCAACAACCCAGGATTTGATATCTGTTGATGGGCTGCAGAGTCCTCTCTTACTGGGGGTTGATTTACCAATTATCTATTATATATTATATGTGTAACGTGATTTAGTTCATTAATTCAGAATAATATGACAAAGATATTTTTATAGATGAAACTGAACCCCAGAGAAGTGTTTTTCCCATGATCACACAGCTAACAAATGGAGGAGTTAAGATTTGAACCTAGGTCTAACCAGCTCTAAAGCCAGAGATCCATAATCCTTTCCCACATTGCACCTTTTTAGGAATCAGCTTTTAGTCACTATTGTGCCAAAAATCCCATTCAAAGTGTCATTAGTTATTCATACATTCACATTTGCAACCAACTCTCCATGGGATATGAATAGTTAAGTGCCTGCTTAGCAATCTAAAAAACTACTCTTCAAAAACAGAAAGCATTCAGGATGTTTTATGTTAAATATTTCTATTCCATAAAGAGTTTGTGTAATGAGGAGGAACCAGGGACACTAATGAAATACACAGGCAATAAACATTTCTAATGCTAATGGAGCACAGCATGTTTACATTATGATTGGAACCCCATTGATTAGACTTCACTGAATATTACTTTTAGCATAATTATCAATGATGAAAGAGATAGTCAAGCTTGGTACTGAGTACATGCTGAGCACTAAACAAGACTGAATACATTGCTTTCAACTCGTCCTCAATTATTTAAAGGGCATTAACACAAAATGATAGCTTAATATTTCCCACCTTGACAGTGGCGATAACAACAGAAAAATGTACTAAAACTACATCAGAGATTTAAGTGAGCTAATTATCAGATATTAAGAATTATTTAAAGTGGACCTCTCCAAAATAAATCTAACTTCAAAAGTCTGGGAGAAACACTTATCTTATTAAATGTTTTAATGTCATTAGCATAATATAGTACATTGAAAGGCAGAATAGCACACTGGTTTTGTCACTTAAGTTTTTATTTTGATCTAATTATTTAACCTCTCTTTGCCTTAATTTCCTCATCAATTAAATGAGGACCATAATAATACCAAACCAAAATAACTGTTGTGAGGATTAAATGAGTTAATATAGATAAAGCACTTGATCTAGAACAGTTAGTTCTACTAGAATGCTTGCTTTGAAAATGCAAATTTGTTCCAATGAAATTGATAGATTAGGGAACAATTTGGGCACGATGAGACTTCTGTGCTTGTTTATGCCACCTTCATTTGTTGGAAACACAGAAAACTGCAGCCAGTTGAACTGGGTCATGCAGGGAATGCACAAAACGCACACATGCACACACCCAAACGCCTGCCAACCACCTCAGTTCACTGTATGTTGTGAGCCGTCCCCATCCTCATCAGGTGCTAGAACTTCCAGTCACATTTCAGCTAACCCTCCATCTACCTCTTCACAGAAACTCACAAGGTACAACCTCTGTTACTCACTTCCACAGGCAAGCATCAGGTCTTTTCCAAGTTAAAATGTACACTTATTTCAGCATTTATGCATTTCTTAACCATTGAACATGTGTAACAAACTACTACCATTTTATTATGTTCCTTTGTTGTTGTTTGTAACGTGTCATGAGTGAGGTTTTTGACTGTTGTGCCCCTAAACCCATTTCCCCATAAATCCTGTCATTGTTATTGCCAATTTTGCATAGTGCAGTAGTTTTTGGGAGTATATGTTACATTATTATAGCAAAGCTGACTGTCTCTGACAGGCATTAAAATAATGTAATTATTATTTTCATAGCTATTATAACAAATAATTGGTGTATATTACCTGTATATTTTCTTAGATCATTTCATCTTTGAGTTCATTTTTATCATGAGTTTGAGTACTGTCCATGTTATTATATTCGTATTCAGGAATGTCTTTACGATTCATACATTTGTGAGGTTGCTCAAAGTGTATAAAATAACAGAAGAAACGTGTCACTTAAGGATTTCAAACACATTGAGCATCCTAGTAACATAACTATATCCCTTCGAGACCATAGATAAAAATAAGACCTACTGGTAATCAGCAATAGCACTAGGTACTTGACATCAAGATAGTCTGGTTTTAGACACCCACATGTATTTGGGACTAGTTATCCATAAGCCTCCTTAACCCATGATCACATAAATAGGAGATGATACTTATATTTCAAGAATGAAGGAGGTAATCAGCGAGTCCATCATGGAGCTGAGGTTATGGGAAGAAGGCAAGAAGATCTTTTGGATGTGCGCTTTCTACACATTGAAGGACACAATGAGAAAACAGACACTTAAGTCCTGGGATTCTTCTGGGCAGTCTGTCAGAACTATAATTGTACTGCTCTACCTAAGCTTTGCTGAATTCAGAGAGCTCAATCATACATTCACTCATCCAGGTGATATTTATTGATTAGGTTCTCTGGAAGACACCGTCCTAAAGGCTTGGTATACTATAATGAATAGAATTGGCCTTTGTGCTCAAGGAACATAGAACTTTGGATATAGTATACCCAAACTCGAAATGCCTAAGTTATAAACATGGGAAACAGGATTTAGAAATCATATATAACCATTGGAAAAGATCCCATAGATGGGGGTGGGTGGGGCTTTTGGGTTTCACGCAGAGCCGTCAACGAGGAAAGCCTGATGTACGGAAGTCCCAGCCGTAAATCAAAAAACAACCTTGTGTGCCTTTACACTGAGAACTGCACACACATGTTGCTTCATCCACATTCATGCACTAAGACATTAGCATTCTCATCAACTCACAACCATAAAACAAATAAAAGTCAATATATATGAGGGTTCCTGAAAATTGTAAACAATTACGCAAATACAAATTAGTTTCACAACTAAGTTGCTGCTCAAATCACATGTCTAAAGCTAAACTGATTGCCAGCTCACCCCACTTGCCCTCACACCTTGCTTTTCTTATGTTCTTTGTTGCAGCTAGGGAAGCTACCGTTCATCCAGTCTGGAAAGTAGGGAATCAACCTGTACTACTTTCCCGCACACTCCAGTGTTTCTCTCTAATTCAACCTTGTTAATTGTATTTCAAAACGTGTCTCTCAACCCCTGCCTTTGTTGTTATCCTCACAGTTACTGCCATAGTTAAAAATCTGTCCACTCTCAAGTAGATAGATGAGTGCACCCACACTCTGTCCTCTGTTGCTCATCTGTGATATCAATGGTAGAGTTCACATCATGTCTCTTTCCTGCTGAAAAATCCCTGCTGACTTCCTGCTGCAAGCAACATATAAGATCCCCTCCCCTGAGTACAGAATGCAAGGGCCTTAAAAAAGGATAGCTAAATCTTACCATTTAGCTTCATTAAATTTGTTGTCTATAAGTAACCCAAATACAAAATACCCAAGGTTCTTTTCATGCCTACCATGCCTTTTTTGCATAATATTCCTTCTTTGACCCATTCCCTTTGCCTGGGTGGATTTGAGGAAGTGGGGATCATAGGGGAATCAATGCAGGAAGACTCAATATTAATGAGTATATGTGTCTCTTTTAGAGTAGAAACTGTTTAGAAACCTATCTCATTTATCTTATTTCCAAGATCTAGTAGCCACTCTAAATTTATAAACTAATGACTTTAAGGCACCCTTTCTATCTGTCTACAGGGTTGCAAAATAGATCAAAAACAATCAGTGGTTCACACCCCTGAAAGAATCACACTATCCTGGGAGGGTCTCTTGGACAATTCCCAACATCCTGTTGAAAGGACACCCAAGCATCTCTTTTGCCTATTTCAAGTGTCTATCACGACTTTTCCTGACAGAAGACATTTTGAAGATCCCTTAATTTTAAAGGCAGGGCTCAGAAAAGTCATGTGATTTTCCCAAGTTTACACCCCTGTAGAAAGCCAAGACCAGATTCAGGTCCCTTTTTGATGCTTAACATTTTTCCCACTCTCTGTAGAACCATTCAGCATTTCCCAGTCTAGAAATTCCCAAACTTGTATTTTGGCAAAGTTCTCTTCCCTTTTCTAACTGATGCTTTCCGGGTTTCCAAGGCTTATTCTGACAATACATTGTCTTGTATACTCTTAACTGGGACTCCATAAGAGTTCTCTTGTAATTGGTGAAGTTGCCCTCGATGTTTGTAACACAATGTCAAACCCAAATACTTCCAATAATGATGATAGTACTTTCACCGTTTTTCCTAACAGTCTCATGTTTTACTAACATCTACAGAGCTGTGTCTTGTCCAGAAATAAAGTATTTTAATCTATACTAATTTTTTTTTAATAGAGTCTTGCTCTGTCGCCCAGGCTGGAGTGCAATGACGCGATCTCAGCTGGGTGAGATGGCTTACACCTGTAATCCCAGCACTTTGGGAAGCCAAGGCTGGTGGATAACCGGAGGTCAGGAGTTAATCTATTAACTAACTATCTATTAACTATAGTTAATCTATTAGCTAATTCTTAAAGTCACTGCAAGTGAACAAAATTAAATTATTGTAGTATGTGATTTCTGTTAGAAAAAAAAACTTAGCTCATTTTATGACCCAGAAAAGAAATCTCTCACAATGAAACTGACTTAAGCAAAAAGGTATTAAGGGAACAGTCTTATAACAAGTTTAATGCTATTCCAAATTTTCAACATGATCCTGCAAATTCAACACAGATTATGAAAGGGCATCTTGTGGACCTCATTCCGATTTTCTGAGATCAGTAACTATAGTCTGTGTGAAAAATTAACACAATGGCCCCCAAATCAGTGTGCTCTTCAGAAAAATTTCTTTAAATGAATTAGAAGTGATTCTAAGCTGTGGGAGGTGGTGAAAGCCAAGAATCATAATTTTTAAAAGCTCTTCCCATGGATGTCAATATATAATAGGGCTAAGAGTCACTGGGCTAGAAATCACTGAACTAGATAGAGCAAACCTCAACTACACAATCCCACAAATGTTTCCCATTTCCCCAGAGATGTCACAAAATTTTAAAGGTTATTTAAATAAATTCAATGAAAATCTATAATCAGTCATTAAAAAAACCACACTTCACACCCACGTAGGGCATGGGGTTAGGGCAGGTGCAGGGGTGAGCACATCAGCACCAGGTACTGCTGGGCTTATTTACTCATTTAACCCTCAGAACCACACTGTGATGTAGATGTCATTATCTCCATTTTAGTGATGAGGAAACTGAGGCTCAGAGAGTTTATGTGACTTTCTCAGTATATTAGAAAGAGGAAGTGGTAAAATTAGAATATGCACAAAATAGCTAACTTCAAAGATGGGTGACTTCCATTACTCCAATCATAGAATGTTATGACTCTAGGAACATGATGAACAATCAATAAACAGTTGCCAGTTGATTGCTGACAAGCTAAAATATATTTTTAAATGAATTTGACATTCAACATGTTTCAGATGCCTGCTGATATACAGAGTAGAGAATGAGGATGCTAGCTCATATGACCTTATCATTTCTATTCTTGACTACTGCAATTGCCTCCCAACCTGTCTCCCTTCCTTGAAATTCTCTTCATCCCAAAATCTCATGGTCTCAAAGCTCCCATGCCCTCCATCCAGGATCTACCTCAATTGGATTGAACCTATGTCTTATGTAAACCAATGCCAGCAACTATGTCCCCAGATATATTGTGTATTTTTAATTATGTGAATTGCAACATTGTTCCCTCAGCCCAAATGCAGAACACCTTTCACTCCTCTTCCCATTCTTCCCCTCCTCAGCTTACCTTCATGCCTCATTGCCTACAAAGTACTGCTCAAAATATTTCTCCTTATGAAGCCTTTCCTGATTCCCTTATAAGGCACTTGCTATTCTTGAAGTATTTGCTTCATAATCATTGCTTATATGTCTTTCTCTGGCACCTAAGTATGTACTCCCCAAAGACAGTGACTATACTTTATTCATCCTTAAATCCCCAAGACTTATTAAGAGTCAGGCCCATAGTAGGCACTCAGCATATGCTTATTGACTAATTCACATAACTAGACCTTACTCTTTAAAAAAAATAACTGGTAACAAATTTTGGGAAACTCTATATGTTTGACTCTGTAAAAAGAAAATTCTGGGTCTACTGAGAATCATTTAGAAAGCTCTCAGGGCCAGGCACAGTGGCTCACACCTGTGATCCCAGCACTTTGGGAGGCCGAGGCACTTAATGTCAGGAGTTTGAGACCAGCCTGGCCAACATGGCAAAACCCTATCTCTACTAAAAATACAAAAATTAGCTGGGCGTGGTGGCACCTACCTTTAGTTCCAGCTACTTGGGAAGCTGAGGAAGGAGAATGACTTTATCCTATGAGGTGGAGGTTGCCGTGAGCCGAGATCACACCAGTGCACTCCAGCCTGGGCGACAGAGTAAGACTGTCTCAAAAAAAAAAGCTTTCAGGCAAAAAAATAACTGAAATATATTATTTCATATGCTGCCTATTTTGAGGTCTAAAGTCCTATTGTTACAGAGCGTCTCTAAACCACAAAAGATCTGAATTCATTCTTTTTTATGAAAAGCATCAGTGTAAAATTTTAATTTACATTTTGAAGCTGTTTATATTTTATATTTTTAAACCATTAATTTTGTCTTCCTTGGGAACTGCTCCAGCTTGGATAACCTTCCCCTCTGTAAGGGAAGACTGATGAGGACCTTGTGTTCCTGACTCACATACACATCCAAGCCGGTCTATTTGGAGTTGATGGAAACCTTGTGCCGTGGGGAGGACTGCGAGAAAATGGCCACTGCTGTGTTCCAGAGCATCTTACCAACAGGAAACTTTTGTTTCTTGGTTACACAAAAATAAAGAACTGTCTTTCTTTGTATCTATTGAAAAGAAACTTTTGTCTTCTTGGCTTCCAAGAATATCCAGGCGTGTCTCCTTTTCCAGTACACTGAAATGCATTTCCACCTCCCACCCCCTTTTTTTCTTTTCATAACTGCTTTGGTACTAACAGATGATTGTTAAGAGATCAAACCAATTTGTGCAAAAAAATGTGAGTTTCGTAGCATAAGTTAGAAAAGGAATCCCTTGTGGGTATAGATAGATAAATCCAATTGATAAGCACCAATGGAATCAGACCTTAATTAAAGTTTCCAAGGAGATATCCAGGCACATTCTAGTTGGTAAATTATGTGGTGTCTGTACATTAGATACAGATGTGTTTACCAAATCCTAGAATAATAAAATTAGTCTGTTTCTATGCTGCCGATAAAGACATACCTGAGACAGGGCAATTTACAAAAGAAAGAGGTTTAATGGACTTACAGTTCCACATGACTGGGGAAGCCTCACAATCATGGTGGAAGGTAAGGAGGAGCAAGTCATGTCTCACACGCTTGGCAGCAGCCAAAGACGAAAAGCTCATGCAGGGAAACTCCCATTTTTAAAGACATCAGATCTCATGAGACTTATTCATTATCATGAGAACAGCACAGGAAAGACCCACCTCCATGATTCAATTACTTCCCAACAGGTTCCTCCCATGACACATAGGAATTGTGAGAGTTACAATTCAAGATGAGACTTGGGTGGGGACGCAGCCAAACCATATCACCCAAATAATGAAATATCTATTATTTAGTTTAATGTAACCTTATATTCTAAAGTATGACCAGTTTGTCTACTAGTATTTAGCCTATTATATTTACTTATTTTAATTGTTTACCTAGATTATTCAGGAAAACTGTGAGAGTCATGATTTAAAGTTATGAAACCACTATTGCATAATTATAACTGAGACAGTAAAAAAAAAAAATTGACCCAACTGACTCCATCTTGCTCTTAATTTCCAAACTGTTCTTCTTCATTCCTGGCATAGGCCAAACTAACTTTGGGGGGACCTTAGTTTATAATTTAGCTTTGAAACAAAGACAATAACAGTCCTTTTCCAAAACAAACCTCCTTATTGCCTGTGGACGAGACTGCCTAAAGCTACAAGATTAGAAGTTTTGGTAATCCTACTAAATTTAAGATGCGGCTATTTTCATTAAACCAATATCACTATCTTATTTATTAAAAATTACAAAAGAAAAATTATTCTGTTTTGGGCTGGGTTTATAGTTTTGTAACCCCTGTGCCTAAATTTGACACTTTTACATATTTGGCAGGGATACGTATGAAATTGCTTGATTAAGAAATGCCAGCAAAAAAGTATGCTGGCAATTCTTAAGACATTTCTAATATTACTTTATCAATAATTTTAAAGCTAGCTTATTTATTAAAGATTTTACTTAAGTTACATACACTTGAAAAAGCATTTGACTAGTCTTTTCCTTTTTAGTATCTGATTTAAATATTTTTATTTTTAAGCAATTAACTAGGGCTCTTTTATACATTTGTAGTTATGAAACATTGTGCACACAACACATAAATACATAGGCATGCTGATAGAAGTACATTTTATAGATTCATAAAAACATTTTTTTTCATTCTTAGACATTCAGATTCTTGATAACCTGTTTTACAACCCTGGGCAGTTGTCAGCTAAATAGCCTTAAATTTGCATATTAAAGGAAGCACCTCAGGTGAAAGTCAAATAGCAAAATTTACTTTACAAGGAGCAGAGAGAAAAAGTTTGATGTGCTAGAGGGAAATTAAAGTTGATCTAATTGTGAATTAAACATAAAATTATACAGGCCTTTTAAATACACACACACACACACACACACACACACACACACCCTATAGCTTTTACTTCAGAACTTTTAGCCATGAGATAATTTAAATTTAGCAGCTTGCAAAAAGAACTTGTTGGATCTAAACAGTGGTTTTCATCTTAATAGAAAAACAGGGCCAGGTGCTACGGGTTACTCCTATAATCCTAGCACTTTGGGAGACTGAGGTAGGCAGATCATGAGGTCAGGAGTTTGAGACCAGCTTGGCCAACATGGTGAAACCCCATCTCTACTAAAAATACAAAAATTAGCTGGATGTGATGATGCATGCCTGTAATCCCAGCTACTCAAGAGGCAGGAGAATTGGTTGAACTCAGGAGGGGGAGGTTGCAGTGAGCTGAGATCGTGCCATTGCACTCCAGCCTGGGCAATAGAGCAAGACTGTCTTAAAAAAAAAAAAAAAAAAAAAAAAAAAAAAAAAAAAAAAAAAAAAAAAAAAAAAAAAAAACCAAGGAAAGAAAAATAGCAGATTTAGAGCAGGCAGTAAAGAAAAAGTAGAGAAAAAGAAGACTTAAAACTCTACAGTTTGCAAATTGATCTTAGGGATTTTTCCTTAATGTAAATGTGCACAAAGACCATATTATTTCCATTTTACATAACCTTTGTCAAGTAGAGGTGCCATAAAACCTACAGAGTGCTCAAAAGGGGGCTCATTCTCCTTGTTTTCTCTTCATTCTTAGATGGTTTCCCACTTTGATTTTCTTTTCTTTTTTTTTTAAGGAGAAACTGAGCTATAGTCTAGGGTTTTTATGTGGTTTATCAATATGTGCTGCTTGTGGGCAGGACCCCACAATGTAGCTTCCACCCTTTCAGGTGTCCCAGTTTCTACCTCCAAAGGTCTATGACCTTAAAGAGGGCTCAAAATGCCAGGTGGTTAGCCCTTATACGCGTTACTTGGATGAGCCATTTTTAAAATTAATTTTTGTTGGGGATTCCCTTACAGGACACATGCACGTCATGGGGGGTCAACCTCCCAGACACTCCCATGAGACCCCTGGTTACCTAGGGTAGCCTTTTGGCTGGGAGAAGCAAAGTGCCCTTTCTTTTCAGGGCTAAGAAAACTGAGTATTCGTTAACATATAAAAATAGCAGTTCTGTTCCTCATGCAAATACACAAAGACAAACTCAATTAAGATTAAAA
>NW_016107514.1:1203114-1222820 GCF_001604975.1 Cebus imitator | reverse complement strand
CAACCTCCGCCTCCTGGGTTCAAGCAATTCTCCTGCCTCAGCCTCCTGAGTAGCTGGGATTACAGGCACACGCCACCATACCCAGCTAATTTTTTGTAGTTTTAGTAGAGACGGGGTTTCACTATCTTGACCAGGATGGTCTCGATCTCTTGACCTCGTGATCCACCCGCCTCGGCCTCCCAAAGTGCTGGGATTACAAGCGTGAGCCACCGCGCCCGGCCAACTTCCATTTCTTAACAGGTTTTTCATATGTTAAGATCTGTTTTGCTGTAGCTTCTTCCCCCCATCCTACCTCTACTCCCAAACCATTTTATCCTAGTTCTGACCTCTGGAACTACAAAAAATAAGGACAGCCCTTTGCTTCACGATAGTTCTTTAGTATTTGATAACTTGGATCACTGTCCACAACACCTCTCATCTTTGCCAGGCTGAAAACATTCCTGGTCCTATCGTGTGTCCACAAGTACGTGAAATCATTAATACATGATTTCGAGAGCTTCTGCTCTCTTGGTTACACTCTGATAGACATTCTTCTCTTCATAATATAACTCATGTAGGAAAAATGGCCCAAGTCTTACAAATAGACCAAAGTGATTCCTGGTGTCCTTTCAGTGGAGGACAGGACATTGTTAGCAGACCCTCTGGGATTCTCTAATTCTACAGGGCATGCGCTTTTGATTGCCTGTGATTGACTAGGTTATTTTACGACTCTGTAGGAATAGGGTTTAAGTTATAGAAAATGGATAACAATGCAAATGTTTCCTGCCCATAGCAATGCAAATGATTCCCTGGCATGACAATGCAAATGAATTTTGTCTGGCAGAGAATATAAATCTCTGTAAATCAAAATCTCATTTTAACTGGATTTTAATTAATGAGTTAAATAAAATATATGCCACATTTATTTTATTTTTGTGATTTTTACCTTTTTGAAAATTATGCTTTTAACCCACAGGAAACAGGAACCCCAGAATGCAGTGGACCCTTCGTGCTTGCCTGGTGACTCTACCCATGGGTAACTCAAGAGCTTTTTAATAACCTCATTAGCACTACTGACACTTTCAGTACAGAGTGAAACAAAATACTTCATTCTTTTCTTCACAGATAATACTGTAAGCCAAGTGCCTCATATGTTATGCCTTTTATTTTGTAACACAAATGCTAGATTTTTTAAATATTTATTTCTTTTAAGTTTAGAGTTGAAAATGTGAGCTCATTATTCCAGCCTGAGGAAACAATTGTCATGTCATTTATGTCTTTATCAAAGAACAAACCAGAATTCAAAACTGCTGAGAACTCAGAGGCCTTTGGTAAGCAGAGCCTGCTTCCACCGCCGGGATGGGGGAGAAAGAAGGGAGTGCAAGGGTTTCTCTGCAGAAGCACCATCCAGCCAAGGCTGATGCAGGTTTGTGGGAAACTTGCACAACTAGGGGATGAGGAGTCCTTTCCAGGAAGAACTGTAACCACAGGAGCAGTTACAAACTGGGCCTACTAATAACAGAATGTCTAAGTACCTTGTAGGTAAAACAGAACCAAGACTGCAAGTCATATGGCTCAGGCTTGTGCAATTGGAAAGATTTGACCCCTGACATCCAAGACCAGCAATTCCTCCCCACAGAACCAGGAAGACCAGCACACAACCAAAACCTGAATACCAGACCCCTTTCAAAAATGAGTGGTCTGTTTGCCAGGAAGAAGGAAGATCCACGGCTAAAATCAGCCTCAACGGATCTTACCAAAAATAGTCACATTTCTTGAAGCTCTCCAATGAGACCTTACCACACCAAAATCCTTTACCTTGCCTTCTAATCCCTTAAAACTTGCCCGGACTCAACTTTGGGAGACAAGATTTCAGCCTTGCCTCTGTGTCCTTACTGGTCAGCCTCTCAATAAATCCTTTCTTACCTCAAAAGCTGGTGCCATAGCACAGCTTCCAAGCACATCAAGCAGCAAGCCCATTTGCTCGATTTTTCTTTGTATAATGTTATACATACTTCGCTAAAATTGCTGTCCTCAAAAGAATATAAAATTCAGAATATAAAATTGCTAGAGCCTCTTCAAGGGCCTTGCAAGTTACCCTGTGAAAGTGAGGGGCTCTGGCCAGGCACCAATGGCTCAAGCCTGTAATCCCAACACTTTGGGAGGCCGAGGCGGGTGGATCATGTTTTGTTGTTTCTCAAGAGTGAACTACGTCATGAAACCGGAAAAAAGTCCTTATCAAAAAAGAGAAATGGTGGATCTCATTAATATGTAAGCTGTGCTTTGAAACCAACAAGAGTAAAATGTTTAATGAGTCAGCCAAGAGTTTTAGTAGCCAGCTGGAGGAAATGCAACCATTGCTTTTGCAAACACAGTAAGAGCAAAGGTACTATGTGCCTGGCCTCAGCCTCTGCCCGGAAGGAAGGGAACTAGGAGGAAGACCAGAGTCAAGTGGAAAACTGGAGGAGGTTCCCCATCTCTAAAGAGCAGCTTCATAAGGAATGGAGTGGCTGTATTTTGGTGGTTAGGATGGTTTCTATAAGACAGACAATGACAGATGGGGATTTTAAGCTATAAAAGTTGGATGTTTTAGATAGTGAAGGAAGAAAGGTCTGCCCTGAGTAATTTGCCAGGACGAAGCCTTTCCTGCATGTAAATCCTCTGCCTCACTGTGGCCATTTCCTTCATAAACTCTTGAATTCCTGCCATGCTAGTAAGCAGTAGGCATTCAGTTAATATTGTTCAGAGACAGCTGGTTATAGGATTTCGCTTTCGTCACGTTCAGTCAGTGGGAGGTAGGGAAACCAAGCCATGAACCCACAAGGGATAAAAATAGTGCTCGTCTTAGCCATGTTTTGCTGTGTAATAAATGACCCCACAATATGGGGACTTAAACACATGTATCATCTCACAGTTTCTGTGGGTCAACAGTTTGGGTGCAGCTTGGATGTTCATCCCTGACTCAGGGTCTCTCATGAAGGCCGTAGACAAGGTGTAGGCTTGGGTAAGGATCAATCTGCTTCCAAGTTCACACACAGCTGTCAGCAGCCTTGGTCCTCGGTGACTTCTGCCTGGAGTCCTCAGTTCCTTTTCACATGGGCCTCTCCATGGTGTACCCCTCACGATAGAGCACCAGTTTTCCTTAGAGAGAAAGTGGGGAGTGATGAGCCCCAAGACAAATCCTGGGTCTTTTTATGCCTTAATCTTAGAAGAGGCATTCCATCACCTCTTCCCATTCTATTGGCTAGAAGCAAGTCACAGAAGCTAGTCTATACTCAAGGGTAAGGAGAACACAGAGCATGGTTACCCTTGAGGCACCTTAGAGGCAAAGGAAGACAGAAGCAGGGGCAAAGATTTGATGAAGAAAAAGTCTCATCCAACTGTAGATTGTGATGTTTGATACAAAATCCCTTTCTACATGTCTAAGCCACAGTCTGTCAATTAAATTATACAAATATACCATAAAAACAGAGACATTTCTTCCTACAGGCACCATTTGTTGTCCAATATCTGCTAATGCTGGGCAGTTTTCCTTTCTGGATGCACCACATGACAGTAAGCATGCCAGGACAGGTGTCCTACTGTTAGGTATGCTACTGGCATTTGAGCCATTTGTGTATATTGGGTGACCATTTATCATCTGTATTGGACAGTTTTAGAGTAAAGGGACACTCTAAAACTACCATGATCACTGGCAAGCCAAAATGTGTAGTCATCCTTCTCTAAGCCAAGCCAATCTTCAAGGAGTCCCTTCGTCCTGCCCTCCTTTTTCTCTTCTTCATCCTCCATCTCACTCTAGTTCTTTTTCTTCCCTCATTTACTCCACGCTCTACTCTCCATACTTACCTTTATCAGGTGGATAAACTGCAAAAATTTTCTCTCACTCTGTAGGTTGTCTCTTTGCTCTGATGTTAGTTTCTTTTGCTATGCAGAAGCTCTTTAGTTTAATTGGATCCCATTTGTCAATTTTTGCTTTTGTTGCAATTGCTTTCGGCATTTTCATCATGAAATCTTTGCCAGTGCCTATGTCCTAAATAGTATTGCCTAGATTTTCTTTTAGGGTTTTTATAGTATTTGGGTTTTACATTTAAGAGTTTAA
Organism: Cebus imitator; assembly: GCF_001604975.1. Lineage (NCBI taxonomy): Eukaryota > Metazoa > Chordata > Mammalia > Primates > Cebidae > Cebus > Cebus imitator. The sequence continues at coordinate 1,218,742 of NW_016107514.1, read as the reverse complement.
TCCATCTTAAGTTAATTTTTGTATAAGGTGTAAGGAAGGGGTCTAGTTTTAATTTTCTGCATATGGCTAGCTGGTTTTCCCAGCACCATTTATTAAATAGGGATTTCTTTCCCCATTGCTTGTTTTTGTCAGATTTATCAAAGATCAGATAATTGTAGGTGTGTGGTCTTATTGCTGAATTCTCTATTCTGTTCCCTTGGTCTATGTGTCCATTTTTGAACCAGTACCATGCTGTTTTGGTCACTGTAGCCTTGTAGTATAGTTTGAAGTCAGGTAGCATGATGCCCCCAGCTTTGTTCTTTTTGCTTAGGATATTCTTGGCTATTTGGGGTCTTTTCTTGGTTTCATATGAATTTCAAAATAGTTTTTTCTAATATTGTGAAGAATGTCAATAGTAGTTTAATGGGAAAAGCATTGAATCTATAAATTACTTTGAATCCTATGAACGTTTTCACAATATTGATTCTTCCTATCCATGAACATGGAATGAAAAACAAAATGTTAAAATCTGTTTTAATTACCACAACTAGACATTAGCCAGATTGTTGTTATATGGGTGAAATTAAGGAAACTACATTCACAAACTGAGTTATTCATTAAAATAATGTTGCTTCCTCCTTGAAATAATTTGGTTTCCCATTTATTGATATTCTCCCATCTTTCTCAGTAAATATCCGTTAACTCATTCTAACAAAGCATGTATATGAACAGAGCAATATTTTCTTAAAACTAAAAAGAAATTTCTTACAATCTTAATAGCAATCATTTCTGGATCCTACACAGAGAAGCAATCCACATAGAAAGTAACAGTTATAGTTTTTTAATGATTTAGAGAAACCATATGTCTTTTTAACTGTTTAATCATTCAGGAAAGATGAGCACAAAAGTGAATTTTCTCTTTTTTCTCAACCCATCTAAATTTAATTGGCAACAAATATAAAATCCATTTTTCAGAGCTATTACAGAGTGCATGTATAGTATTATCAAATACAGTCTAGACTGCTATTAGTTTTGCAGCAAATAAATGTTTCTATCATAAAGTCCTTATCGAGAAAATTAAATAAAAGGATTGATAACTAGTGGCCAATATTCTCTCAAAAGCCAGCTTTTAAATGGGTCACATTGTTCTTCACTTCATTGGAAACTGAAAATAGATGCTATATCAGCAATGTTTGTGAAAAGTGGCACATTATCTGGAACCGTCTGGGGAGGAGAATAGCGTATTTATAAATTAAACGTCTAGTAGAACCATAAAGTTTTCAAATATGACAGGGACTTTATAGCTCATGTATTTTAAGCCCTTCATTTTCCATCTGAGGAAGCAGACATCCAGAAATATTAAGGGACCAAGTAAAACAACTATTTAGTATCATAATTATGAGCTCAGCAGTTAAAATCTCTATTTCAACTTAAGTACATTTCCCGTAATGTTTTCTGAATAAAGACAGTGGCGAAGAAAGCATTTATCCTTAAATTTTTTCTGTAATAAGTATCCTTTATAATTTTTCAGATTTTATCCCTTGATGAGTCTTAACTGTAATAAAACTCAGTGAATTAAAAACAGAGAAAAATAAGACAGATAAACAGTGTTTCCCCAAGTAGAATGGAAGTCGGCCTTTTCTCCCTACTGTCTTTTAAGAGGCAGAGAAAGGAATCAGGGAAGGATTCTCTCTACCTGCTCGAAAGAGGACAATATTAGCCTCACTGTTACTGCCTTCCCAGAACTGAGGAACACTCAAGCACACCCAGCCAAAAACCAGCTGCAAGAGAGACTTTTGAACAAGATCAGATTTTTCCCTAGTGCCGGACTGTCTTTGACCTCTCAGCCACTCATCATTTACTAAATACATTACAGGTTGTATTTTATGTATTTCGGGCTTGAAGAGGGCTGAAAGTGAAAGTTTTGTGCCTAGAACACATTAAATCAAGCTCCAATTCAGAACAACCTTTTTCCTGTCTCCTGCTTGCTGCTAAGGGCCATTTTGAAAAACAAGAAAATGAACAGCTGGAAGGCTAAGTAATTAGTATTTTTTTCTTTGTACTTGATCTCCTACATCTCAGCTCAAGGACATACAGGGAGACTCTGAGCTCTGCTAAATTAGTAGCTAGTGAAAGTCCCTTGATAAATTAAAAAGAACTGAATTAATATCAGTGCTTTGCAAGGTGAGGCCTGAAGCACCTCTCTGGCAGAGATAGTTTAGGATGACCCAGTTATGATGATAATGAAGACTGGATAGGATGAAGTCCCAACAGAATTTTAAAAATTAGAAGACTGTGTAGAAATGGTAACCCACTTATAAACAACAGGTAGCATTTACTGAGTACTAACTGTCTAGCAGACAATGTACTAAGCTATCTTCAAACATTATTTCATTTAGCCTCATAGCAACCCTAAGAGATAAGTTCGATTACTATCTCCACTTTAGAGCTGATGAAACAGAAGCTGGGCAGGGTGAAGTAACCTGACATAGGTCACTTGTAACCTGACATAGGTCATTGCTGCTGAGTAGTGGCATCAGGGATTTGCATCCACTGCAGTCTCACTCCAGAGCTCACCCTTTTCACTGCTGTGCTATCATTTTGATAAGAAAGACATTTAACAGGTTGAGCATGGTGGCTCACATCTGTAATCCCAGCACTTTGGGAGGCAGAAACCCGCAGATCACTTGAGGTCAGGAGTTCCAGCCCAGCCTGGTCAACATGGCATAACCCCATTTCTACCAAAAATACAAAAAAAAAAAAAAAAAAAAATTACCCAGGCGTGGTGACACACACCTGTAGTCCCAGCTACTTGGGAGGGTGATGCCTGAGAATTGCTTGAGCAGGGGATGTGGAGGTTGGAGTGAGTCAAGATTGCGCCACTGCACTCCAGCCTGGGTGACAGAGCGAGGCTTCACCTCAAAACAACAAAAAAAGACATTTATCTGGTTATGATGTGTTATGACGTGTTCAAGAGTTTGTAATTATCCACAAGTCACTTAAAGACCAGAGTCAAGGAGCTACAATAGCTCCAAAGGTGTGAAGGAGAAGGCTCACAAAAATAGGCTAAGACAGAGAGGTGAAAGTAGAAAAGCCTATGCAAGACGGGAGGGATGATTTTGTCAAACGGTTTAGGAGAGGAGAAAGCAAGAGCAGTACCTGGCATTTTATTTATTTATTTTTATTTATTTATTTTGTTTGTTGGTTTTTTTTATTGCATTTTAGGTTTTGGGGTACATGTGAAGAACATGCAAGACTGTTGCACAGGTACACATATGGCAGTGTGATTTGCTGCCTTCCTCCCCTTCACCTATATCTGGCATTTAGGAGAGGAGAAAGCAAGAGGAGTACCTGGCATTTTATTACCATCAGAGACAGGAGAGAGTGAATGTTTCCTTTCCCCAATGACCCCAATTTCAAGTAAGTTAGTAGAACTAAATTCTCAAGGCCAGCTTTCACTGCATGTCAACTGCATTGTTCTGAGATTAGAAAATGTAAGATCAGATTAAGAAGATCTTAATCGGGTCTTAAGAAAAGGAAGGCTGTGGGGCTTTCTTTCCAGAATTCAAACTGTGTGTTTGGGCATGGAAAATCCCCACTCTGGATTTGTCTTCTCACTAAAGAAGCCTCATTAGAATTCCCACAGTTGTGGAAATCAAAGAAGGTTTTTGGTTTCTAAGAAGGTTCTGAAGGTATGACATTGTAGCTGGGAAAATGGTGAATAAACATTAGGAACAAATCACCTAAAGTTAAAATACACCAAATTTTAACCTCAGAAAAAGTCGCCTATTTTATTTACATGAAAAGGCCTATTTTAGAGAAAACTAACAGCCTTTTCCCTCAGTTTGTGTTATTTGTGTTGTTTAATTTTTGGTTTGCAGATCTGAGGAGTTCTAAGATTTCATTTCATTTTGTGTAAACAGTTTCTAAACTTGGATAACAGGGTTTCACTGTGGTGGAAAAGATGGAAGTCCCCACATACACACCATTCATTTTGAAGTGTTCCCAAGTTCCACTTTTCTCTGCAGGGCAGCTGTTCAGTTTGTGTAGCAGTGTTCGGACTAAAACATTTTGCCAACACTCACACCAAATACTGACAATTTTATTACAAATTACAAAATTAGAAGGCCACAGGTATAGACTTTACACATTTCCAACTTGTTTAGTTTAACATATGATAGTTTTCAGTTTACTTCAGTTCTTTATTTTTACAGGTTGAGAAATAGAAATATGCATTGGATTACAAGATGCTTTCCAATGATCCCTTTGTTAATGGAGCAGTTACAACACTGGAAATAGATCCTGTGTTCATTTGTGTGCCTTTCTTTAATCATGCATTGTGGCTTTTGCTGACCTAAGAGAGGCCACATGCCTACCAAAGTTCTATCTCTACTACGTAAACAGTCGGGTAATCTTCCGCGGCATTTCTTAAGTCATTAATCATGGTGCCTGAACTGAACTGAACTGAACTGGCCTTGGACAACAATATTATTATTTCATTTCTAAAAGCACTTAGCAGATTGGAAATATTTATTAATAAATACAGTTTGACCCAAATGAAATATCATTACTAATTTAAACATACAAACTGTAGAGGGATAAAGCAACAACAAATACAAGTTAAATACATTTCATGGGTCAGGAGCTCTACAGATGATCAGGTCTCTGGATCCAGTGGCTCTTGAGATGCTCCTAGAACAACCACCCCCTCAAGAGTTCACAGTGCAGAGAGGAGGATGGCCATTAAGCCCCCAGTGGCAGAGGTCTGTGTTAAGTGTATCATCCAGGGACCCAGTAAGCCAGGCACAGAAGAGCAAGTACTGCATAATCTCACTTATGTGTGGAATCTAAAAAAAATGAGCTCATGGAAGCAGAGAATAGAAGGGTGGTTACCAGGGACTGGAGGGAGGGAAAAATAGGGAGATGTTGGCCAAGGGGCAGAAAATTTCAGTTATAAAATGCATAAATTCTGGAGATCTAATGTACAGCATGGTGACTATAGTTAATAATCATGTTTCGTATACTTGAAATTTGCTAGGAGAGTAGATGTGAAATGTTCTCACCACACACACACACACAGATAACTATCTGAGGTGATGGCTATGTTAATTAGCTTGATTGCAGTAATCATTTCATAATATATACATATATCAAAACATCACATTGTATATCTTACATATATGCACTTTTTTTTAAGACAAGAGTTTTGTTCTTGCTGCCCGGGCTGGAGTGCAATGGTGCAATCTTGGCTCACTGCAACCTCTGCCTCCCAGGTTCAAGCAATTCTCCTGCCTCAGTGTCCTAAGTAGCCAGGATTACAGGCATGCACCACCACGTGTGGCTAATTTTTGTACGTTTAGTAGAGTTGGTGTTTCTCCATGTTGGTCAGCCTGGTCTCAAACTCCCGACCTTAGGTGATCCGCCTGCCTTGGTCTCCCAAAGTGCTAGGATTACAGGTGTGAGCCACTGTGCTGGACACATATATGCAATTTTTATTGTGAAAAGAAATAATTAAAAATGAAGTTTGTGAGGAAGAGGAAAAAGTGTTGTAATGCAAGAAGCACAGGCATGCTGGGGATGTGTGCATAGTGAGGGGCAGGAGACTCTTAACAGGAAGCTGGAGAAAGGGAAGGGGGTCCCTGCCTTCGCTTGCAATCTGGAGAAGGATTCATTTGTACTACACAGATGTTGGTAACACAACTGAATGTGGTAAGTTCTGTGTGCTTTGATCATAGCTGTGGAATCAAAGAAGGTTTCTTTTAGGAAGTGATGTTTGAACTAGATCTTAAGAATGAGCAGGATTTCCAGTAGAGACAGCAAGCAAGAAATAAGGAGTACTTAGGGCACAGCAGGTAGCACTGTTAGAGTGCAGAGCGCCTGCTGAGCTATGGGGCTGCCAGGGCAGTTGTACCTGATTTTCTGTAGGTATCAGAACCTCAGTAAGTGTAAAGCTAAGCTTCCCCTAAAGCAAAGTACAACAGGTTCCTCATATGACTTATCTATTTTAACCCATTAATTCAATACAAGAAAACGAGATTATTTTGCCTTCAAAAATCTTTAAAATCAAAGGTCTCCCAGAGGCACAATTAGTATTTGGGAAATGCCAGAAGCAACTCCTGTTCTCTTTAATGTTCTGCTTGCCATTGGATGATGTGTCAGGCATTCAAACAGTTCAGTTGTTCTCTTCTGGTTGCCTGGGGTAAAAGAATGTAGGCACCTCTCTTCTGCCATTTGCTTACAACATTACAAGATGATTATTTTCTATTATAGAAGACAGAGAAGGCCTTGTCATGTATCATAGCTACATCACACCTCAAGGTATCCTTATAAGATGCTGTCTTTCTGGGGCAATAATATAAGGACATTTTTAGCTGCAGGTTATTTTAATAAAGTTCAAAATACAAGGAAGGGTGACATTTTACAAATCTTAAAGCTCCAAAGTAGGTTTGTTCCAAATAAGCAGGCTTTATATGAATGCCAAAACTCTAGATAATCCCCTAACTGTTTCAAGGGTTACTTTTCCCAGTTGAAATTACTCTGTTGCCAAGAATATACTTCTCAAAAGTTAAACTTCTACATATTCATCATCTTGACAGGTTGCAGACATTACAAATGTACATTCTTGTTTTCTCAGTTATGGTATTGGTCTTTCATATGGTTTATATGTAAGATCGCTTTATTTTTTTCTCTGAAACATATTGAAGACTTCACCACATTTATATAAATTACTGTGAATTGATAAGATCATATTAATACTTTCCTACAATAATTGAGATACATTTATATTTAAAAGCTGGGGGAAGTGGAGTTTTAAAGAAAGCTGACTTCTCGCCGTTGGCACTTTGTGTGAGCCCACCATACTTTGCTTTTGTGTGTGTGTGGTTTTAAGGAGCAGAGAGCTTAAGAGGCAGAAAGAAGGGAAAAGACAGAAAAGAAGAAAGAAGTTCCCCGCATACTGAGACACAGGGAGGCAGGGCTCCAAACCTAAAAGAGGAGGTCCCCACTTGCCACAGGTACCAACCAGGTATATATACAGAGGATGGAGGAGGTGGTGTCTGATTTGCATAGGGACAGGGATTGGTTTGACTAGGCATGTCATTCACGTAGCCCACAAAAAAGCTGGCCTTCCCACCCTTGCCTTTTAATATGCAAATACAGGGCATCATGATGTTCTACACGCATGGGGATACATGGGGGCAGCCATGTTGCCAGGAACATGTGGGGCAAGGGCAAGAATGTCTTGGGAATTGCCATGTGAGGTGGACCCAGTTTCTAACAGCTGGTGTTTACATATTAAAGGTTGATGGCCTGGCTCTAAGAGACAGAGCTTTACAAGAAACTTTTCCGGAAAAATGGTTCAAAAAATGAAAATTTTCCAAGGGCCACTTTTTTTCTCTATCTGCCTAAAATGATTTATTAATAACTCTACCATATTCCCTCGTGGAGGTATCACACTAACTGCTGTTAGCAGGGTTTGAGTAATGGCTCTTTCTGGCTACTTCCTGCTGCAAAGCGTCTAATGGGGAACAGCAGCTCTCCTGGGGTCAGTCCTAGGGTCCTCAGAAGAATGGTGTGTCCATGTGTGGTTCAGTTTGCAGCACCATTTGGAGTTTGATTGCTTCTAGGCGAGAAGAAACAATTTGAGTTATAGTATTCAGTATACAGGGTCCAAAAATTATTACAAGACATATAAGTAAAAGAGAGCTTAATAAAGGGGTTCACCAATTCCATAAAGACTGGAATTCATTAAAGAGGGATTGTAGCCACCCAGGGCTCAAGGCAACATTTTCCCTGAGCCTGCTAATAATTTTGATTTGAATTTTAAGTACCTGTAGATTTTCCTTTACTTTACTAGAGATGTTGATCCAAAAGGATCATGTTTCATTTAAAAGTGCATCACTAAACCCAATAAAGAGTTCTAGCAGACTTAGTGACAGTAAAACTTTTATGCTTCATTTTTGTCAGTGACTATTATCCTGGTTGTAAGGATAACAATTAAGCAAACTACGACAGCAATGGAAACTCTCTGTCCAATATTTTAGTTAGAAGGTGCTACCATGTATAACCCTATTGCAAATAGTAGAGTGAGTATAGCAATTTCCACAAGTGTGGTGTAGTAGATAATTTCCATTTAAAATTTTACTTGCTAAGATGTAGAATTTTCCTTTGGGAGGGTCTATGACGTTTCCTGGTTTTATTTTCCCAAACAAAGAAATCTTTGGATTATGGGCATTCTATTCATTTTCATTACCTGGTAGACTTTGGAAGATAATTGCCCAGAACTAGCATATTTATTCTACGTTGCCCATCCCTTTTTCTTTTTTCTAAGCTGCAGAAGATTATCACTTGATTCACAGGAATAGCAAGGTTAGTCTAAAATGTAGGCAAAAAGTTAAAAAACAATTAACAAGACTAAGGTTTAACGACAAATGTATGATAAGTTTTGGAGCACAATTTTTCTCTCCAGTTCTCATTTTTGGTAAAAACAAATTACAAATAAATTTTAGTCTTATAATTGCCCTGATTATTTGCATAAAGTGAAGCAAGAAAGGTTATTTTTACATAGACCTTTTGAATTGGTTCTGATGAAACTCTGTTCCACAATGAATTTCAGATTAAGACTTTAAAGCCAAGCCCAGCAATGGGTTTGTATCCTCAGATACCTGTGAGTTGGATGATCCTCTCCTCTTGAGGTCCCAAGATAAACTCAGAGCTTCCAGACCTGTTAGAAAGTGACATTCTTTACTGACCACAGGTCTCTGAAGCTGGCAGTTTAGACCATAGCAGCTAAATTACCAGCTTTAGGGACCCTGTACAGGGACTGTGTAGATAAAGTATAAGGCCAGTTTTCCCCACGGGGCTTTTATTGGCTCTGCATGTCAAGCTTGATTCTTTAAAGGGAAATACACCATTTCAGTTAAAGCCTTGGTAAAATAATCATCATTTTTAAAATAGTGTCCTGTTCACAAAGAAAAATGAATTCTTATTGCACTGATGCAAACAACTATATTGCCATAAGTTAAGAGTACTTACAAGTAGTCTTCAAATTTTAGAGGAACAAGACAAACAAAAGTAAACATGCTCCAAATTTTGTTCACAGGAATATACTTACTCAATTATTAAAGGCTGTAAATAGTTTAAAATAAGCTTCCTTGACTCTGAAAAACAAAAGAAGGATCAGCAATATTCCAAGCAAAAGTTAAAAAGTTTGCTTAAGCTTTCTGAGTACAGTTCACATAGTTAACTATTGTTTTGCCTGATATTTGTGAACATATCAGCTCTTTATGAGTCCCGTATGTTCTTTTTCTACTCCAATGCTACAATTTTTAAAGCCATTAAAAGCCTGCATTTGAGAACACCTGTTAAAGTCCTTAATATAGCTTGATTATAAATTGTTTTTTGAGAAGCAACAAAGCAAGACACCATTATCTGCAAATGACAAAATTTCCAGGATAGTAACAGTTAAAAATATGACTGGCAAAGAAGTTTATGGTTTACAATAACTTTACCCTTAATAATGATTGATAAGTTGGGGAGAGAGAGCATGGGGAGAAATGCCAGATATAGGTGTTGGGGAGGAAGGCAGCAAATCACACTGCCATGTGTGTGCCTATGCAACAATCTTGCATGTTCTTCACGTGTCCTAAAACCTAAAATGCAATTAAAAAAAATTAATGATTGATAACATATACTTAAACATTAGAATTTTAGAAATCCCATACAATTTTTGAGCATATATTAGTATTATTCACCAAAATGTAACTTAAAGAAGATTGGACATCATTTTGGTGATCTCATGAGATTACACATGTCAAATAATCCTGTTTACCTCTTTTCTGAATGTTTCAGGGGCCCTCTAAATCATTCAGAAAGCCAGGCATTAGAAAGGACAATTTCCCGATTGCCATAAATTATTTTGCCTAAATGATGACTCAAAAGGCAAAACCTTTTATTAGATTTTACCATGACATTGTAATTCTGTTCAAAGCCAGATTTTACCCTTGCATCAGTTTATTAATGTTAACCCCAATTTAAATGAAGGTTTATATATAAGGTTTAAACACAGTCTCATAGATCATTCCATTTTATTTTAACCTATTTGACCAGGAGGTGAAATTTTTACAAACCTTTTATAACTCTTTTACTAAAGGGCAGGTTGGTGTCTTAAGACCTCCTCGCCATGCTTTTATTTCAATGCTCAATTTATGAAAAGACCATATAGATGCTATGGGAGAAGACAGTATTTTCTTATAAGAGATTTCTGTAATGCTTTTTGAGTGCTATTAAAACTGACCTTTTAAATAAATGTCAGCTTGCTATCTAAAGGCAACTAAAATAATTTTAAGTCAAATGTCTACCAAGACTAAAACTGAATGTGCTTAGCTTGACTAGTGGAAAGTTTTCTATAAGAATTCTAAGTATTGTGGTAGTATTGCAAAAAGAATACTCTCAGATTTTTCAAGAAGCTGTTCTAAGAATGAATCTGTGACCTCAGGTTGTAAATCGCGGAGTCAGTCCCCCTTGTGGGGTCTTTAAGGATCTCTCCAACTCTGGAGATCTCTCCAGCCTCTGACTTTGGTCATTACACTCGGAGAACATGTGAAATAAGATTTGTTCTACTCGTAGTCATAGAGAGCGACACAGACCACACCATGCCATGCAGGGGGCTATGGGTAAGAAGCACCAAGCGAGCATTCCACAAAGCAGGTGGGGGCACAAGAGAGTGAACCCCCATAAGCAAGTGCCTTTACTGCAGGTCCTGGTGGAGTACACAAACAAGAGGCATGAGGGAGTTTTATTGGTACCTTTAAATATCAGTAGGTCACAGTCAGAGGAGAACAAGAAGAGGAACTTGTGGCTAGACAAACCTTGCACCTGGGCCTTGGGTGGGGTGCTCATGACCTGTGTGATGGTGAAGCATTGGGAAAATAAAAAGTTTTTAAAATTTGCAGTACAGGCCTCTTTGGTATAGACTGAAGCCAGCAGCAGGGCAGGGGTGGGGAAGAAGTGCACCAGGACAAGGAGATGCACCCTGGAGAAGATGGGTGTTCTCACAGTGTTCTCTGAAGCTGGCGGTTTAGACAGTAGCAGCTAGATGGGCTTGGTGAGTGTGGGTCCGGGCTGTGGGGCCCCATGCCTAGACTCCATGGCCACTGTGTTCATGAGCTCATCGAGTCAGCCTAGGTGCTGACGGGTAGGGACGGGCTGATGTCCACAAGCCAGGCCATTCTGTCTGCTCAGTCATTCAGTACCTCTTCCGTGGATAGTCTTGTGAGCGTTGACATGGCATAAAGATCTTCACTTTCAGGCTGACTCCTTCCATCCATCGATATGCATCTATGAGCTTCCAGTACTTCCCATGATTCTCATTAATTTCTAACTGTGGGCTGCCTCTTCTTTCATTATAAAGTGGGTGACCAAGAGTGCTGCCAGAACCTCTGCCCATGAATAGGATTTCCTCTCACCACACTCTGCAAGCCACATTTTAATGAGGCTGCAGCCCTCACGCACTTTCCATCTGCACCCACAGAGCAAGGCCACCCATGATAAAGTAAATGTGGGCTTTTCCTTCCTCCTATAGGATCCCCTATGTAGCTGGTATTGTACACAGAAAAAGGGCTGTGCGGCGGGTACCTTGGGGTCTGGGTAGGCTGTCTGTTGGCTTGTGTCCACTAGTGCTGCTCTTATTCAATCCTGGATGTACTCCTCTACTCCAAATTAAAGACAAAGTCACATGAAATAAGCTAGGCATGGTGGAGCACACCTGTAGTCCCCACTACTCATGAGGCTGAGGTGGGAGGATTGCTTGGGTTCAAGAGTGTGAGATTGCAGTGTGCACAATCATGCCTGTGAATAGCCTCTTCACTCCAACCTGGGCGACACAGCGAGACTCCATCTCTAAAACACACACACATGTACACACAAACACAAAATGCTCCCAAGTTCCTATTAGACCTAAATGTTTGCTGCTTATTACCGAAAAGATAAGATTTTCTTTTTAATAAAAAGAAAAATGGCCAAGCACGGTGGCTCATGCCTGTAATCCCAGCACTTTGGGAGGCCAAGGTGAGTGGATCACTTGAGGTCAGGAGTCTAAGACCACCCTGCCCAACATGGCAAAACCCTGTCTCTGCTAAATTAAAAAAAAAAAAAAAATTTAGCTGAGCGAGTGGCGGGTGCCTGTAATCTCAGCTACTCTGGAGGCTGAGGCAAGCAAATCACTTGAACCTGGGAGGTGGAGGTTGTAGTGGGCTGGGATCATGCCACTGCACTCCGGCTTGGGCAACAGAGCAAGACTATGTCAAAAAAAAGAAAGAAAGAAACAGAGAAAGAAAGAGAGAGAGAGAGAGAAAGAGAAGAAAGAAAGAAAGAGAGAAAGAGAGAAAGGGAGAGAAAGAGAAGGAAGGAAGGAAGGGAGGGAGGGAGGGAGGAAGGGAGGGAGGGAGGAAGGAAGGGAGGGAGAATAAAGAAAGAGAGAAAGAAAGAATATAACTTAAAAGATATGTCCAATGAAATTAGGCTAGAAAAGCTCCTGTTTATTGCATACAATTTCTTCCATCTTTCCTTGCCTCTTATGAGTAGGCATTTGTACCTATAAAGAAATCTTAATTCTAGTGTAACAGTAAGTGCTGGAGTGTACATGGAGGAGCTGATACATTAATCTTGTTCATCACTTCTAAAATCCTATGTGCTTCACTAGTGACTAGGAATTGTAGCCAATTAAATGTAAGCACACATTTGTTCCTAGTTCAAAAAGAAAACAGTGAGCTATGGAAACATTTCCAGTATAATCAAGTATAAATTTGCTGAAATGAACCATGTAGAATTTTTTTAACAATGCAAAAGCAGAGTCGGTGATTTTAATAGTAATCAAAGTTTTACAGCTTCTAAATTCTGCTCCTGTAGTTGCAGGAGATGAAGTACACAGAACTATAAATGAAAAGGGAATCTTTATCTTCCACCAACCACCTGGCTGTTCACATTGACGATTTGTTGATTAATTGACAATCCCTTTGGCCAAATAAAAACAATGGAATTGTAGAGAAATATATTATTCTAGTCTTGATTCTAACATTTCCCACATGCCTCTTACAACCAAAGTAAATACACATCTCTACAAGCATGTATACACATATCACAATGGCACAGAAACTCAAATTGGAAATTAATTACTTTTCTGTTAAGGGTGTCCTCTTTCTTGTGGTCCTTCTTCTAAATAGTCTTAGAAGAGGTAACATACATTATCATCATCTTACTGAAAATTTGTTTATCAGATCTTTGTTTTCTGTGACCCACGTTGCAAGAAAGGAAGTGGGAACAACAGAAAGTGAAGAAAGTGTCCAAGAAGAGGAAGTAGTGGCCTCAAAGACAAATAGCTTACTGCTTTTTCCAGCCCTGCCAACCAGTTTTGAACTGCTTGCTAATGCATAAGTGAATGCATAAATTGCTTGCTTTAGCATAAGCACAATCCCCAAAGTGAGTTCTATCTGTTGCCACCACCAGCTACTCAGAAGACAAAAAAGCATCCAATTCCCGTCTTTGTGACAAACTTGGGTTTGCACAAACTAAGAATATGCACAGTAGAAGTTTCCTTGGTGAAAAGGAAGAATGTTCATTGCTCTTTGGTAGCTGATTTTTTTCAGGCCCCAAAAAAATTTTGATCTGACATATAAACCGCATGTAATGCTTTCCTGGATCTAATGCAATTCACATGCGCACCGTGGAAGAAGCAAACGAACGGGCCTGGCCGCTAGACGTAAGCAACACATACCCCCTCCCATGAACTGATTCTTAATTTCTCTCTAAGCAGGAAGATTGATGTGGTGGTAGTTGTTTTTCTATAGGCATAATGGTTAAAAGTTAATCAATGGTATCAGTCACTGATGACACAATGGTTATCTTTCCAAGAGGTGAAAATAGATAGATGAAAACAGACATGTGCAGCTGCAGATACAGAATTGCTGTACTAAATGATTCTATTTCATCACTAAGGAGGATTTGCCCAATGGAGCTGTACCCTGCAGCAACCATTTCTGCAAGTGTTACTTTTTAATAAGTGCTCCAAGCTCCAGACTGACTATTGTTTGGGAATTTGGCCAGTTAATGGAGAGGTGGCAGGTACTGATTTTAAAATAAGGTGTTCAAAAGTTATTATCCCATTACAGCAGGTTTTCCAGGCAAGTTTAAGCACACACCCTATGTCAGGATAATCTGGAATTGTTGTGGAAAGAAATGGGCCCCTTATGACAGCTGCCTGCTGAGCTCTCCCACCCCAAATCTGGTTCTAATATCCCTTTATCTTTCTGCCATCGACACTTAAAAGTTTTAAGAAGTAGTGATTTCTCTTCTAAAACGCTGTCCTTGAAGTGTATTTCTTTAGGCCTCACACTGCCTGTTCATCATACCACTAATGTTTGCTGACGTGCAGGAAATTCAGTTCAAGAGTAAAAGGTTTTTGGATGTTAACCAATATTTATGCTGCAACTGGGTAGAAGTTTTTCAAAGGCCTCAAAAATGTGCATATTGTTGACCTACCAATTTTATTTCTAATAACTTTTCCAAAGAAAACAACAGAGAAAATTTGTCCAAGGATTTTGCTACAAAAAGTCTTATGATAAACTTATACAATGTCCAAAAAAAAGCAAACAACCTAAATACACAACTATATGAAATTACTAAATAATTTGTGATTGGACCATGCAATAGAATATTTTACTGTCACTTAAATAGTATTAGCTAAATCTTTAAAAATGGAAAACTATTTATAGCATGATATTAAGTTTCAAAAAACTTAGAATACAATATTATGTTACTATATAAATCACAGAGGAGAAGAGACTGAAAGGACATACCAAAATGCTTGTGAATTTAGAATTACATGTGAGGAATGGAACTGACAAATACCTTTTATAATCTCCTTGCTTTTCTGTATTTCTCAAAAATAGTCTATGATGATTATGGATTAATTTTGTATTTAGAAAAAAGTAATTTCTAAAACATGAAGTCAATTGGGGATTGCAGACATTAGTTGCTGGAAGTTCAGAGCTCCAGGAGAACAAAGGCTTGCAAATTAAAGTGCCTATGCCAGACTAGTAAACTGTTAAGTGGAAATGTGTACTATTGCTAACATGTTTGTGCTTTTAACAAAATGTAATTCTTCAACTACCTTAAGCAATTGCAAACAGACATGCTTTTTCAGGAAGTTACGGATGATGAGTATTTAATGATGCTGATGAGTTGAAGTGAAGACCATTGATGTCATAGAATTAGAGAGTAGAGTAGTGATTACCAGAGGATAGGGAGGGAAGGGGGTAATGGTGAGAGATTGGTCAAGGGGTACAAGGCCCAGTTAGATAGTAAGAGTAAGTTCTGGTGGTCTATTGGACAGTAGGATGGCTAGAGTTGGCAGTAATGTACTGCATGTCCTCATCACAAAGACATAATCAATGTTTAGGGTGATCAATATGCTAATTACCCTGATTTGATCATTACACAATTTATACATATATTGAAACATCACATTATACTACATAAATATATACAATGATCATGTGTGATATGGTTTGGCTGTGTCTCCACCCAAATCTCATATTGAATTATAGTTCCCATAATCCCTATGTGTCATGGGAGGGACCAAGTGGAGATAATT
>NW_016107514.1:1193948-1202439 GCF_001604975.1 Cebus imitator | reverse complement strand
TGGGGGACTGTTGAAAGGACATGATTGTATTTTGAATTGTGAGGATATGAGATTTGGAAGGGGCCAGGGGCAGAATGATATGGTTTGGCTGTGTCCCCACCCAAATCTCATCTTAAATTGTAGTTTCCATAATCCCTACTTGTTGCAAGAGGGACCCAGGGGAGATAACTGAATCATGGGGGTGGTTCCCCTATCCATCCTGTTCTCATGGTAGCAAGTTAGCTCTCATGAGAGCTGATGGTTTTATAAGGGACCTTCCCCCACCCATCACTCTGCACTTCTTGCTGCCACCGTGTGAAGAAAGACGTTTGCTTCCCCTTCCACCATGATTGTAAGTTTCCTGGCCTCCCCAGCCCTGTAGAACTGTGAGTCAATTAAACCTCTTTCCTTGATAATGTATCCAGTCTCAGGCATGTCTTTATTAGCAGTGTGAGAATGGGCTAGTACAATGTGCCAATCATAAATCTTAAAAATCTTAGCTAAAGATAAAATGTAGACAACAACACTAGGCTTGAAGGTGCTGTGCTCAGAATTACTGGGGATAAGAACAAAGGTTGACAATTTCTTTGACCCCATATGAGGACTGACTTTTCCTCTGCCCTCATTACCATACTGCCCACAGTTCCGGCTGCTCTAGGCACACATGCCCTGTCGACAAAGGTGAGTAGACAACACACAGTCAAGAAGTCTCAATGCCCAAGACTAGGCTGTTTTGTCAAACCATCTCCAATTCCTATGCACCAGTGGCAGCCAGGAAATTAGAACATTCAAACTCAAAGTGGAAGAAATGTTCCTTACAACTCGAATGGCTGAAATGAAAATATCAACAACAAAAGATCACAGCAAGGAGCAAAATGACAATTGTAAGAAGCAGAGGATGGAGGTCCTTAAGCTGAGCTGAATGGGGCCCACTCAGGTTCAGAAAGCCTTCAGGCATGTAACCCAGGTCTCAGCCTCCTCATCTATGAAGTGGAGACGAGAGTTGATTCTCATTATTCATGGTAGTTACACTCTAAAGTGTCTAAAAACGCTGAATTTGTGAATACTGAACCTTTGCTTTTATGGAAAATATGGGATTAGAACCCTGCCAGTCTCTGGTCACATTTCCATCAGCTGATTAATACATTCAATACATAACCTTTTTTATGTGTGTTTCTGTTTAACCACAGCATATTGAATCCCTAACAGAGACAATTAACCTTACTCAGAAGTAAATAGTGCTATTCCCTCAATAAAATATTGCTGATTAGCTAACATTGAACAGCCACCAGCACTACAACTCCCACCTGAAGGAAGTTTATCTAACACATGCATTTTCTCCATAAGGTACCGTACAGCCTTTTGTGTTTAGGAGAAGCAGACAGCACTTCAGCACTACCCTTGGGGGCCATCTGAAACAGCAAAATCACCAGTATTGACATTGGGGTTACAAATCAATTTTTACAAATATGTAAATTTGCAAATACAGAAGTGATGAATAGCAAAGATTGACCAATCATATTACAAGTTGTGGAGATTAATAAAATAATTCATGTCAAGCATTTAACTTGACATTGGGGTTACAAATCAATTTTTACAAATATGTAAATTTGCAAATACAGAAGTGATGAATAGCAAAGATTGACCAATCATATTACAAGTTGTGGAGATTAATAAAATAATTCATGTCAAGCATTTAACACAGTATGTGGTACATATGTACCAAATATGTACTGAAAAAATAACTGTTTTGCCAAATATTTGAAGCCCCTATTAAGGTGTTAAGTATATCACTATAAACATTACCATATACTGTAAATGGGCATGCTAGAAAGAAGATGACAAAAATAGCCTAAAGTTAAAATTACCTGATAAACAGGTACAGTTTTTTTGCCACAACTTTTAAAAAATGAATTTTTAAAAAACACTTAAAATGAAGCTACCTATGTATTTTTCATAGCAAGTAAGTTGAGTTAAAATTAAGACCCTTGGGAGATCTGGAAACAGGTAGGAATGAGGAGCAAATTAATTGTTTTGCAATTAAAACTACTCCCCATCCTCCAATGCCTAACAGAGACAATTAACCCTTACTTAGAAGTAAATAGTGCTCCTTCCTCAATAAAATATTAACAGGATTCAGTAAAGGATGTTTCAGTGTATTTTTTTTTTTTACTTTAACAACCACCTTGTTTGGCATTTATTTTTACTTTGTTGTAATAGTAAACACAAAGGATCCCCTTTATTTAGCATAAAATTTCCTTCCCAGAAAGTAAATATTTGATGATTACATAAGGAGCTATCAACACAATTTCCTGAGAGATTTCTCTACAAAGATGTTTACCTGCTTGAGCCAAATGGATTGAAATGATTTAGAAACCAAACTTCCTTTCCATTGTGGCCAGGTACGCACTTTCTTCTAACTCATCCTTCACAACTACCTACAACATTTGAAACCTCTTACCTTCAGTATTTGGAGTTCAAAACTTCACCGAATTTTTTTTTTGTTTAACTTATCTAAAATATTACTCATACTCTATCTATAGTATCTATAACATCTCTTTCATCATCTCAACTCCCAAACCCATTTATCCTGCATTTCTGGTTTCTGAGATGGAACCAGCATTTTTGCAATTGCCCAGGCTTGTACCTTTGGGATCACCTTTTACTTCTTCCTCTTTATTGCACATGCCCAACTCATTCAACTTCTTGTTCCTGAGGCTACATTACAGTGTGCACTATGTCCGTCTCCATCTTTCCATCTCCATTGCACTTCTCCTAGTTGAAGTTCTCAATTTTTATTTCCAGAGCCAAGGCAATAGCTTTGTAACCACCCTTCCATCTTCTCCCACAAGCCGGCATAACCATGGATACCAAATTCATTTTTATGAAGAATTATTTTATTATCACCATGGGATAACACAGCAAGAAGGCCCTCCCCAAATGCCAGCCTCTCAATCTTGGACTTCCCAGCCTCCAGAACTGTGAGCCAATAAGTTTCTGTTTATTAGAAATTTCTAGTCTCAGATATTCTGTTATAGCAACACAAAATAGACGAAGACAACCTCTCAAACATGCAGCTCCCTATCTAAATCCTTCCACATGTGTTCTTTTCTATGGAACATGGTCACCTGGCTTTCAAGCATTTCAGATCTCCATATTGTAATCATATAATGGTTCTCTTTTGGAATAAAGATAAATTTTTTTTGCCATATTGTGTACTTACTCATAAACCCTTTCATCAGAAATGCTGCAGTTTTGTAACTGATATTTTTAGAGCCAAAACATAACCTTCCATTTTCTCTAAAATACCCCCCTCCTATGGGTAAAAGAAGTGTCTTCTTAAAAAGTAAGGGGCATTGTTCTTCAGTTCCTATGTAGAAAATGATACCCGAAAGGAAAAAAAGGGCTGAAAGGTGGTTACTAAGAAAAAACCCTCAGTTTTTCCTTCCCAGACACTCTTGAGGTATATTTGACATCTGTCCAACTCAAATTTCATTCCTTTTGAATTTCTCAGTTCCCATATTCCTTCCACCATGTAGACAAAAATCTCCATTTACCTTGTTGAAGAATCTCATACTAAAATCCTATATAATAACAAAGCAAGGTTACGAGTATGGCTCAGAGCATGCACTGTGACCTCAGGAGAAAAGGTGACTATGGGGGCCTAGATTGGGAAAGATGTCAGGGAGGAGATGGCATTTGAGTTAGGCCTGAAACAAGCATTAGCAGTGGAGCACCCAGAGTCACAGCAAAGAAAAATGTAAGCAGAAGGAATGTAGTGGGAGAGGAACAAAGTCAAGATTTCTGGATGCAAGGACAGAGAGCTCCAAGAGGTTGTTTTGGTCTGGCCTAGGCTTCATGAAAAAAAAACTGTGAGACATTTGCTATAAAGGAGGATTGTAGACAGGCCCATGAGGAATCTCACTGCCAAGCAAAGGAGAGGCAGCACCTTATTCTGTGGGCAATGGGGAGCCAATGAAGGACAAAATAACCAGCATAAAAAAGAGCTCAACAGATCTGACAGAGCTGAATAACACAATGTAAGAATTTCACAATGCAATCACAAGTATTAACAGCAGAACAAATCAAGCTAAGGAAAGAATCTCAGAACTTCAAGACTGACTCTCAGAAATAAAAGTCAGACAAAAACCAAGAAAAATAACAAAAAAGAATGAACAAAACCTCGAAGAAGTATGGGATTATGTAAAGAGGACAAATTTAAGAATCACTGACATCCCTGAAAGGGAGGAGGAGGAAGCAAATAACTTGGAAAACATATTTCAGTATATCATTCATTAAAACTTCCCCAACCTTGATAGAGAGGCCAACAGTCAAATTCGAGAAATACAGAGAACTCCTGCAAGATTCTACACAAGAAGATCATCCCAAAGACACATAATCATCAGATTTTCCAAAGTCAAAATGAAAGAAAAAATGTTAAGGCAGCTAAAGAGAAAGGGCAGGTAACCTACAAAGAGAACCCCATCAAGCCAACAGTGAACCTCTCAGCTGAAACTCTATAAGCCAGGAGAGATCGGGGAAAAAAAAAAAAAAAAAAATCCCATTAGACCAACAGTGAACCTCTCAGCTGAAACTCTATAAGCCAGGAGAGATCGGGGGCATATATTAAATATTCTTAAACAACAACAACAACAAAACCTTCAACCATGAATTTCACATCCAACCAAACTAAGCTTCCTAAGCAAAGGAGAAATAAGATCCTTTTCAGATAAGCAACTGTCAAGGGAGTTTGTTACCATTAGATCTGCCTTACAAGATATCTTGAAAGGAGCACTAAATACAGAAACGAAAGACCACTACCAGCTAATACAAAAACACACTTAAACACATGAACCAGTCTCACTAAAAAGGAGCGACACAAACATGCCAACATAAACAGCTAACAGCACAATGACAGGATCAAATCCACACATATCAATACTAACCTTGAATGTAAATGAGCTAAATGCCCCACTTAAAAGGCACAGAGTGGCAAGCCGGATAAAAAAGCAAAATCTGATGGTATATTTTCTTCAAGAGACCCTTCACATAATGACACCCATAGGCTCAAAATAGAGGAATTGAGGAAAATCTTCTAACCAGATGAAAAACAGAAAAAAGCAAAGCTTTTTATACAAAGAGAAAAACAAAGTTGGAAACATCATGTCACCTGACTTCAACAAAAACAAAAATTGACAAGTGGAATCAAATTAAACTTAAGTTTCTACACAGCAAAAGAAAATATCAACAGAGTAAACAGACAAGCTACAGAATGGAAAAAACTATTCACAAACTATGCATCTGACAAAGGCCTAATATCAAGCTCCTATAAGAAATGTAAACAGATTTACAAAAGAAAAACAAATAACCCCATTAAAAAGTGGTCAAAGCACATGAATAGATACTTTTCAAAAAAAGACATACATGTGACCAACAAGCATATGAAAAACACTCTACATCGCCAATCATTAGAGAAATGCAAATCAAAACAACGAGATACTGATTGTGTAACATATATGTGTGTGTGTGTGTGGTGTGTGTGTGTGTGTGTGGTATCTTACACAATGAGACACTGGATTAACATTACCATCTTATACCAGTCAGAATGGCCATTATGAAAAAGTCAAAAAATAACAGACACTGGCAAGGTTGCAGAGAAAGGGAACACTTATACACTGGTTGGTGGGAGTGTAAATTAATTCAACCATTGTTGAAAGCAGTATGGCAGCTCTTTAAAGAGCTAAAAGCAGAGCCACTATACAACCCAGCAATCTCATTACTGGTCATACACTCAGAGGAATATAAATCATTCTACCATGAAGACCTATGCATGTGAATGTTCACTGCAGCACTGCTCACAATAGCAAAGATGTGGAATTAACCTAAAAGCCCATTAATAACATATTGGATAAAGAAAATGTGGTATATATATATATATATATATATATATATATATATGCTATGGAATACTACACAACCATAAAAAGGAATGAGATCATGTCTTTTGTGGCAACGTGAATGGAGCGGCAGGGTATTATCCTTAGCAAACTAATGCAGGAACAGAAAACCAATACTGCATGTTTTCACTTATAAATGGGAGCTAAATGATGAGAACTTACGAACACAAAGGAAGGAGACAACAGACACTGGGGCCTCCTTGAGAGTGGAGGGTGGGAGGAGGGAAGGAGCAGAAAAGAAAGCTGTTAGATCTTGGGCTTAAAACACGGGTGAAGAAATAATCTGTATAACAAACCTGCAGGACACGACTTTTCCTATGTAACAAATCTTCCCATGTACCCCTAAACCTAAAATAAAAGTTTAAAAAGTTAAAAAAAAATTTTTAAAAACACTTAAGCCAAATTCTGAAGGAATAAATAGAAAAGTAAAACTAAAAAAATAACCCAAAGATTTCTCAACAAATCAAAAGTTCATAGAATTGCAGCAAAATAGAGATTTTAACATTTTTCAGGAGGAAAATAGAGATTGGTGATTATCTGACACGAATATTTGAATGATTAACTGCTGTGCTATCGTGACTTCCGAGTAGTTATTGACAGAATGGGTGTTGGAATTAGGCAAAGGATAATTTTTAGATAAATCAGGGTTTTGTACATGTAAAATAGGAAACATTTGGGCGACATTTATCTTCTCTGCTACCAGTTGCTCAAGGTAGCCCTGTATGCGTGGCAGAAGAAACATGGGACACACCGAGGTCCGCCAAAGGCCACACCTTACAAGATGGCCCTGAGATTAGATGAATCAGTTGGGAAAGAAACTCATTGCTCAATAGATTTCACCATTACTTCCTAAAGCTAAGATCCAAAGTTTAAAATGGTAAACATATTAAAACAAGCAGGCAGAAACTTCAGGCCTCAAGTCGCTACAACCTCTCACCCTCCAACTCCGTCTAGAAGTGAAGAGGAGTATCAGGGTAGAGCTGTTGCTGCTGTTGTTTGATATTGTCATTGTTGGTGACTTTAAGAGAAACACCGCATAACAAAATCAATTTTCCCATAAGCTAATTGATACAAAGAAGAGTTAAGCTGAGTGGAGTGGCTTACACCTGTAATCCCAATACTTTGGGAGGCTGAAGTGGGAAGATCATCTGAGCCCAAGAGTTCAAGACCAACCTGGGCCACATGGTGAGACCCAATCTCTACAAAAATTTAAAAAAAAAAAAAATTAGCCAAACATGGTGGTGTGTGCCTTTATTCCCCAGTACCACTCAGGAGCCTGAGGCTGGCAGATCCTTTGAGCCCAGGAGGTAGAGCCTGCAGTGAGCTATGATCACAGCACTGAACTCCAGCCTGGGCAGTAGATTGAGACCATGTCTCAAAACAAAAACACAGAGTTAAGTTTCTGTGGCAAACTCATGGGCACAAACATCATCAAACTTCTAAATAAAGACCCAAAACACCTTCAATATTAACCATGGGAGCTACGCATACATTTAAGAAAGACTAATAAAAACAAGAAGGATAATTTTTCCAATTTCTAGTGACTCTGTAAGTGATGGTGGTCATGGTGGTGATGAGTTAAATTAAGAAGTAAATATGTGCAAAGCGAAAATTGTCAGGAGCATCTCCTACCACCAGACAGTTCAAAACCAAACCATCACAAACATGGTGACTCCCAGAGAGCTTTCCTTTTACATCATTTATTGTCGTACATTTGTATTGATTACTGTAGACTTTACACATTTTTATTTGACAATAATTCATATTCATTCATTCATTCTCCAAACTGTTTATTCCAGTTCAAGGCCGCAGGCGGTTAGAAGCTATCCCACCAGCTCACAGGCAATGTGGGAACTCACCTGGACAGGAGCCATCCCACCGCAGGGCCCACAGCCACTCACACATATACACCCACCTACACACACACACACACACACACACACACACACACACACACACAGGGACCACGTGGACATACCAGTACACCAAATTTGCACATCTTTGGGATGTGGGAGGAAACCAAAGGAACTGGAGAAAATGCACGCAGAAAGGGGAGAAAGAACATGCAAACTCCACACAGCCACAGGCCGTGTCCAGGATTCCGTTTTTTTGTTGTTGTTTGTTGTTTTTTTCTCATCAATATCATAACGAAACCACTTTGAAAGCAACAACGTTATCTGGAAACCTGCTATTTGTGTTAAGTGTTGATTAACTATAGACAAAATATAAAGCCTTATGTTCTTGACTAATTTTTATTTTAAAAACATAGCTCCCATTCCAAAAGAGGTTGTGGTACAATGCTCTGAAGATTAAATGAATGCACTTAATAAATACATACCAAAAGAAGCAGACTTTGCTGTCAGCCCCAAATATCTGAATTCCAATAATGAAAAATTTGGATGTGAATGCAAAGGAAGTTTATGATGTTGAGAGAAAATAGCACTACAGTAATCAAGAGAGCCCTAAAAGCCTGCTTCTGAGAATTTCTTTCCGTTTTGACATAAAATTAAATGAATTGATTGAATTCTATGACTTAGGACATTTGTTAAAAATCT
>NW_016107514.1:1184975-1193874 GCF_001604975.1 Cebus imitator | reverse complement strand
TTTTTTGAGATGGAGTCTCACTCTGTTGCCTAGGCTGGAGTGCAGTGGCACAATCTTGGCTCACTGCAACCTCTGCCTCCCAGGTTCAAGCAATTCTCCTGCCTTAGCCTCCCCAGTAGCTGGCACTACAGGTGCCTACCACCATGCCTGACTAATTGTTGTATTTTTAGTAGAGGCGGGGTTTCACCATATTGGTCAGGCTTGTCTGGAACTCCTGACCTTGTGATCTGCCTGCCTCAGCCTCCCAAAGTGCTGGGATTACAGGCATGAGCCACTGTGACCAGCCGCCTTTTCCTTCTAAAGTAAGTTGACTGCTTTTTATTGTGCGCACAATGATTTTTTAATTCTAGATAATTTTTTTAAAAAACTATAATTGTATACAGTGAAACAAAGACTTTAGGCAGATCTTCATTTTACATACTCAGTTGCTGATGTTTTACATCTATTAATTCTCACTCACTGCTCTGAATTTAGCCATTACATCCAACTTCACTATATTGCAAATTCTCCAAGATATAAGATAAAGAAATATTAAAACTTCTCCCTGATTCAAAAGACTCTTTGAAAAGTAATATTAAGAACATTGAATCATTTGGTAAGCAGAATGAAATATGATCATTTTTGCTACTTACAAGATATGATGTACCTCCTAAAAATAAATGTATAGCTAACCTGACTTTTGAGTTAACTTAAAAATGTCACAAACAAACTGTTTCAATTCTCCATTACCCAATATCAAAGGTGAATTAATATACATCTAATACTAAGGCTAAAAGAAAAAATAGAGCTACTGATGTGAGTGTCTGGACAAAGACACAAAACAGAAATCTCTCCTCTCTTCT
Source organism: Cebus imitator (assembly GCF_001604975.1). Classification (NCBI taxonomy): domain Eukaryota; kingdom Metazoa; phylum Chordata; class Mammalia; order Primates; family Cebidae; genus Cebus; species Cebus imitator. The sequence goes on along the minus strand of NW_016107514.1, from coordinate 1,193,032 downwards.
TGAATTGGTGGCTGGGGGTAGGGTAGGTTACCCAACTTGTTGTTTGGGTGAACTGGTCACTCGCTTGCTGTCTATTTAGATCTCAAACAGAATCTGAGCAAGTCAGCTGTGCAAGAAAGAAACTCCACCTCCAGCCCCCCCTGTAAACCTTCTGGCAGTGCTTCCTCCTGCCCCATCCCCTCTGCCACGCCTCTGTTACTGTCCATCAGGGCAAGACTAGCTTTCCATTGGTCCTTGTCTCCTAAGACAGAAAACTTTTCTGTACTTTTGAGAAGACTTGGCAATGGTGCAAATCCAAATATTTATCTAGACAGTAGAGAATTATCTGTAATCCATCATACCTTTTAAGCCAAAGCATACTTAATAAGCCGTGGACATCTCTTTTTCACTATTGGTGAGGAAAAATAGCAATGTACAAGAAAAACACTATACACAATCTGACGTTTGCTGCGTCTCTTTCTTCCCAGCCTCCGAATTTGGATAATTACAAAACTTTACATCTATCTATCTACAATATTTGCAAAATATGTATGCTTCCTTTTATTGTATTAATTTATAATTCAAGATATAGCTTTCATTTGTCCAATGTATTTTGTATTTACAACACTCTGTAAAGTGCCTGCTAGGTTCTATTTATCTCCAAGACCAGATGTTGGCAACCACTATATTTATTTTTTTATTGGTATGACCACACCAAGATAGGCAATGAAATATAGTAGCCAGAATGCTTTCTATTATCCCCCAAAAGAGAGAAAATGGTGAAGGGTTTCAGTGCTATAACAAGAAGGCTAAAACAGCAAAAAGACATTTAAGGCATGGTCCTTTAATTTACCTCTGAGTTTTGTGCCAAGGTAAATAAAACACACTAAGTTACCACTACTACTGTCCACAATAGTTGGTAATTAAAAGTAAGGAAGAACTGAGGTAGGAAATGAATTTCAAAATCAAATATGTTAAGGAAATGCAGAGGGTGGGAACACGTAAGAAATGTCATTTGTCACTAATGTGCTGTCACATGGGGAGAAAATCAAGAACGTGACAATTTCCAAATCACACTGAGATGTTGGAGATTTCTGAATTTGTTTTCCTTTTTCTACTCTTGATATCTTAACTGAAGCCGCATTCTTCTTGCTGTTGCTTCTTGGGAAAATTATTGCTAATTACTTTTTCCACTTACGAACTTGTTAGGTTAAAACAATACATGTTGAAAGAACTGCAAAAAAAATCAAGAACAACATTGTTCCCCAACTACTCTTCATTTCCTCCCTCTTCTTATCTCTTCCCTGACTCGTTTATTTCTCATTTTCCTTCGATTACCATGTTCTAGTCAATCATGAAGAAACAATATATTTCATGTTTTAATTTGTTTTCATGCACTAATCCTATTTTTGAAAACTGAGTAACTCCATGAAAGAAAAAAAAAATTACAACCTAAACAAACAAAATAAGTAAGTGACTAGCACCATAGAGTCAGCTTTAGGAGTTTTTGTTGTTGTTACTTAATCCGGAGAGGAAAATTAGTTCACTTTCATGCCTCTCATTTCTCCGTCTGTAAAATAACTTATAGTACTAAAGTCTTACAGAATCATGTGTCTAGTAAGTACTTGCCATTTACAATACAAATAACTATACTTGACTCTGAAACATTGGGGGAGGCAGGTGTTCTCATTCTCCCATTAAAGGTCTGTGTAGACTGAGGCTATGGAGACAATGATTCTGCCAGGGCCACACAATTCAGGAGGGCTGGCCAGTGTTGAGACTCACTTTTGATTATGCATCCTGGGTTATCTTTACTGTACCACACCACTTCTAAGAAGTGGCTATCAGTCATCACGTTTTCTCATGTTACTGAGGGATCACTATCTGCTTTTTAACCAACTAGGCTGTGGAAAAATGCATGAAAAATTTGCCTTGGCATCTGAGCTAAAGAGAAGAGGAAGGTACATGTTTCAGCTTGGGCTTCCATAACAAAATACCACAGACTGGGTGGCTAACACAATAAACATTTATTTTCTTCATAGTTCTAGAGGCTGGAGATTCCAAGATCGAGGTACAGCAGGTTTTGTTTTTGGAAAGGACCCTCTTCTGGCTTGCAGATGGCCACCTTTTGCTATACCCTCACATGGTGGAAAGAAAGCAAGCTCTGATCACCCTTCCTCTTCTTATAAAGACTCTAATTCCATCATGAGGGCCCCACCCTCATGACCTCATCTAACCCTAATTACCTACCAAGAGCCCCACCTCCTAAAACCAGCACACTAGGGGTTAGGGCTTCACACATACTAATTTTGGGGGAACCAAAATACTGAGTTTATAATAGTAGATTTAATGTAAATTTATCTGCATGCTAAGTCACAGAACAAAATAGTTACTAGAATTATAAAAAGTGAACTCCGAAATCATTTGGCTCAATTTATTTACAGAAGACAAACGGGGAATTAATCAATCTGTTCAACCATGACCAATTTCTCATTTGCATTTGGCTCTCTCCTATTTTCCTGCTACCCCTCCCACCATACGCATATACTGCCTTTCTTCTCTCCTTATTAAACCCCTCAGTTTCCAGCAACCTGACTACATCTCCACCATTCTTCTAAATTGTCAACTTAACCAAACTCATTCTCTTGAATGAGAACCAATGAGACATTGTTTTCTCTAGCAGCCATTCCCTGAACCTCCAGACTCGTAGAATCAAGATTACACACAGAGTCTGGCCACTCTTGAAGAGTGAAATGAACTCAAACCCCCTCACCATAGAGCATGGATGTTGTGCCTCATGCCCCTCATGCCCTCAAATCCAAGTTATCTTCAAAGTCCCAGAACATTATGTTGTCAGCAGCTCAAGCTCCAAGCGCCTGCTGCTGCTGAATTAGCTCAGCTCCAGGATTGTCCAGCTGAGCTCTGTTGCTTGGAGCCGTTCCAGCTCAGACCTAGGATGCAGATTTCCACTTCAACTTCTACTAAACACAGCTCCACTCAAGATATTTGTGTAACAGAATACGTTATTGGTGGGATTTAATATTAACTGCCAGGGGACATGCAACAGGCCACAGCTACCGCTGGAAGTCAGGCTCGGCCTCAGGCCATGCATCCAGCCCTCCTATTTCCGTCCTTCACTCCCTCCTCCCAACACCCAGCTCAACTCCTAAGTACATCTAGTCCATTCCTTTACTGGAAAGTTAACTCTCTCTCTCTTCTTTTTCTTAGAAACACTGTCTCCCTATGTTGCCCAGGCTGGACTTAAACTCCTGGGCTCTAATGATCCTCCTATCTAAGCCCCCTGATTAGCTGGAAATACAGGAATGTGCCACCACACCTGGCTTAACTAACTCTTTTGTCTCCTTGGCTGCTACAAAACCATGCCCTCTTCCCACATCCTCACTCATCTTCCACTTAAAAACAGTTCTCTTCCTAAGAGCAATTCTGGTCCCTGCTCTGAAGAAATAAATGTTCCACCCAACGTTAGGCAATTAGGTCATGAGGGTGAAGCCCTCATGAATAATAGTACCCTTATAAGAAAAGACTCAACCAGGCATGGTAGCTCAAGCCTGTAAACCCAGCACTTTGGGAGTCCGAGTCAAGTGGATCACTTGAGGTCAGGGGTTCAAGACCAGCCTGGCCAACAGAGTGAAACCCGTCTCTACTAAAAATACAAAAATTTGCTGGGTGTGGTGGTGCACACCTGTGATCCGAGCTACTCAGGAGGCTGAGGCAAGAGAATCGTTTGAACTGGGGAGGCGGAGTTTGCAGTGCGCTGAGATCATGCCACTGCACTCCAGCCTGAGCAACAGAGCGAGACTCCATCTCAAAAAAAAAAGAAAGAAAAGAAAAGACACAAGATAGCTGACCTCTCTTTCTGTTTCTCCCTGCCATGTGAGGACACAGCAAGAAGACAACCACCTATGACCAAGAAGGTAGGCCCGCACCAGACACCAAACCTGCCAGCCCCTTGGTATTGGACTTCCAGCCTCCAGAACCGTGAGAAATAAACTTGTCTATAAGCCATCCAGCCTACAGAATTTTGTTATAGCAGCTTGAACAGAGTAAGGGGGTGGGGTGCGGAGTCTCTTTAGATTCTGCTAAGGAAGGCCTCTGATTCTCACACTTTAAATTGTGATTAGCCGACCCCAGCCTGCCATTTTCTTTCTTCTGTTCATCAACAGTGCCCAGCAACAGCTGTCCAATTGCATTGTCCTTGTTTCTTCTATCTCCTCCCACACCCATTCTCTTCAAATGACAGAGCTACCGCACAGCAGCCTCCCCTTCCACCTGCACCCTATTGTAGCTCACCATACGTGAGTGTCTTAGTCATCACACGCTGCAGCATGCTAGGGGCACCAACATCTTCCCTGTGCCAGGACCGGCTCCTCACTGCCAGCCAGCCAGTGACTGACAAGCTCCAGTGTCCCTTTCTTACCATCTGCTTCTAGGATACTCCTGGTACCTGCTGCCTTAGGTTGGGTTTCCTAGGAGAAGAATCACAGACAAAGTGTAGGTGAATGTGATTTATTGAAGAAATACCCTTCAGGAGAAACTGGAAGGGGTTGGAAGGGGTGGGAGAGAAGTAGCATAAGGAAAGGGAAGGAATAGAGCTGTGGTCTGACAAATCTGAACTTAGCCTGAACCCTGTGGGGATGGGTGTCCAGGAGCATAGTTCCACACAGAGCTGTCCCACCTTTGAGCCAAGGGGGTCGGAGTTTGTACCCCTGTCTCAGTCATGCCCCAATCCTGAGGTATTGGGTCTCGAGTAATATGTATTGTCTGTGCTTTAAGTCAGGCAACCTCAGACCTAAGCTTCTACATTTTCCTCGGACCTCTTCCTGTTAGGTTTTTAATCTGCATCAAAGTACTTAATCATTCTAAACTTTAGCGGCCGTCTCTGAAAAGTGAGGATATTAATTTCTATATCAAAAGATAACTGTGAGAATGAAAGGAGCTAATTGTACAGAAGGCTTGTACAATACACCTTTATCAGTGCTATAGTGAGCACTGGCAAATGCTAATTCCTAATCCTCTTACCCAGTCCCAGCACACTGTTATTTGATTTGGGGCAACTCAGTTAAAGTTACTGAATACCAATACAATACGTCAATTTTTCTTTCCTATGAATCTTACAGTATTATTGTTGCACTGAAAAATACACACACACAGTGATATGGTTTTGCTCTCTGTCCCACCCAAATCTCATCTCGAATTGTAATCCCTACATGTCGAGAGAGGGGCCTGGTGGGAGGCGAATTGGATACTGCAGGTGGTTTCTCCCATGCGGTTCTCATGATAGTGAGAGAGTTCTCATGAGAGTTGAGTTTTGAGTGTGGCGCTTTCTCACTTTCTCTCTCTCTTTCCTGCCACCTTATGAAGAAGGTGCCTGCTTCCCCTTCACCTTCCACCATGACTGGAAGTTTCCTGAGGCCTCCCTGCCTATGCAGAGCTATAAGTCAATTAAACCTCTTTTGTTTATAAATTACCCAGTCTCAGGTAGTATCTTTATAGCAGTGCGAAAACAGACTAATACGCGCGCACACACACACACACACACACACACACATACACATGTACTTTTTTTTCTTTTGGGGGAAAAAATCTCGCTCTTGTGGCCCAGGCTGGAGTACAGTGGCACAAACTCGGCTCACTGCAACCTCTGCCTCCCAGGTTCGAGTGATTCTCCTGCCTCAATCTCCTGAGCAGCTGGGATTACAGGTGCCTGCCAGCACACCTGGCTAATTTTTGTATTTTTAGTAGAGACAGGGTTTCACCATGTAGGCTGGGCTGGTCTTGAACTCCTGACCTCAGGCAATCTGCCCACCTTGGCCTCCCAAAGTGCTGGATTACAGGCATGAGCCACAGTGCCTAGCCACAAGTACTTTTAAAACTAAAAAATATCATCTAAATTTTACATTTTGTTAGCCTCAATAACATTTGCTATTGAAATTTTATCCATTTTCTGAGAGTTCAGAAAGCATTACCATATTTATTTCATCATAAACTTTTCATTGAAACTTAAGATTTGCAAGCTCTATTTTTCTATTCTCATTCTGCTGATACGATGCTATTTCATATGAATGGAAACAAGAAAAAGAGCTATAAGGTATGCTCTGCATATAATAATAAAAGACTCTGAGGCTGTTACTGCAAATATAAATAATTCTTTAACTCTTAATTTTAAATCAAGGTAAACATGACTTCATTTTCCTTGAGTATATTGAGAGTCCAGCTACAACTTATTAGCTATTGAATGGTTCCTGTATGAAGTACCATTGGTACAATTTTTTACCTGTCTTATTAGAAATAAATAAACAGATTGATTTTAGTTTATGTTTTTAATTCTCCATTTAAATCGGACAAATATAAGACAGAAAATGCAAATAACTACATCATTATATCTTTTGTTAAGTGAGGACTTAATGTCTTTTGTTAAGTGTGAACAGACGTGTGTCTACATAGTCAGTTCTACATCTGATGAGGTGTTTTGTTGAAAATTATAATCTTATAAAAGGGTGTCCCTGTTTTTGAAATTTTCCTTTTATTCTTTCTTAAGGAGTAAATCATTTCTTGATATGGTTTTCTTTCTTATCCATCTTCCTGGTTGCTAATAACAATAGCACTGACAGAGACTACACAAAAAGGGAAAAGGTAATATCACTGAGAGAGTAACATCAGCAAAAATGACAGAGTAAGGATCTCCAAATATTTTCTCATCCATAAAAACAATGAAAAAACTGGCAAAATTTGTCAGAATCAAGGCCAGGCGTGGTGGTTCATGCCTGTAATCCCAGCACTTTGGGAGGCCAAGCTGAGAGGATCACTTGAGCCCAGTAAAAACATTGGCCAGGTGCGGTGGCGCGCATCTGTAGCCCCAGCTACTTGGGTGGCTGAGGCAGGAAAACCACTTAAGCCCAAGAGTTTGAGGCTACAGTGAGCCAAGAGCCCACCACTGCACTCCATCCTTGTGTCAAAAAAGGAAAAAAAACAAAAAAATTCAGAATCAACTTCTTCAGAACACTAGAAACTAATCAAAGGCCTGCAGCAACCAAGTAGTGTTTATTCAAGAACAGTCTGAATTTTATGAAATAAATGGAGCTCTGTGTTGGTTTAACTTACTCTGTTCCCATCTCTCCCTCCCCTGTTCAACAGTAACTTTGAAAACTAACAGTGCATTACCACAGTGAAAACCAACAGCCCGGCAGCTACAGCAGGAGGCAGAAAAGGATTAGATCTCCTTTGAAGCCCTATTCTCAAAGAACTGTCATTATTTGATCTGTCCAATGGTTCCCTGGAAGACTCCACTAATAAAGCCTTCTTTATTTGACCTGTTTCACAGCTGATCCAGTGTGAAAAGCACTGGTGTAAGATTGCAGCTGCCTTTATGGTAGATAATAGTTGAGACAAACAGTGAACCAACCAAAAAGCTTTAAAAAAAGAAAAGCTGGGCCAGGCATGGTGGCTCATGCCTATAATCCCAGCACTTTGAGAAGCCGAGGTGGATGGATCACGAGGTCAGGAGTTTGAGACCAACCTGGCCAATATGGTGAAACCTGTCTCAACTAAAAATACAAAAGTTAGCCAGGTGTGGTGGTGCATACCTGTAGTCCCAGCTACTCGGGAGGCTGAGGCAGAAGAATCACTTTAACCCGGGAGGCGGAGGTTGCAGTGAACCGAGATCATGCCACTGCACTCCAGCCTGGGCAACTGAGTAAGAGCCCATCTCAAAAAGAAAGAAAGAAAAAGAGAAAGAGAGAGAAAGAAAGAGAGAAAGAAAAAGAAAGAGAAAGAGAGAAAGAAAGAGTAAGAAAAGAAAAGCTGGGAAAAGAGGTGTTTATAGAGGCTTTGAAAAGCTCTGACATATTTCTGGGAATTTTTTTTCCCCATTTATTTATTTTATTGCATTTTAGGTTTTGGGGTACATGTGAAGAACATGCAGAATTGTTGCATAGGAACACACATGGCAGTGTGATTTGCTGCCTTCCTCCCCATCACCTACATCTGGCATTTCTCCCCTTGCTATCTCTCCCCAGCTTCCCACCCCCCACCCTCCTTCCCCTATTTCCCCCCAACTG
>NW_016107514.1:1108360-1184180 GCF_001604975.1 Cebus imitator | reverse complement strand
GTGCAGAAGCTGTGGAGTTTGATTAGGTCCCATTTGTCTATTTTGGCTTTTGTTGTCAATGCTTTTGGTGTTTTGGTCATGAAGTCCTTGCCTACACCTACGTCCTGAATGGTTAAGATCTTCAGCATGCCCAGAATTGTGCATATGGTTGATAAAGATCTGAGAAGCACCTAATCCTTTAGGTCTGGCTAACCCACAGGCTCTGCATAAGCAGGAAATGAAGGCTAAGGTAGAGTTGTCAACTGCCTCACTGGGTGCTGAATGCTTGCTCCAACACACAGAACCCCTTGGTGAAAACTGGTAGACCTACTGGTTTCAGGCATTTAAGAAAATTTCTGTTCAATCGTTAGCCGACCACTAAGCTAACTGAGCAGAGACTTCAATGACCACATATGACAAAGAATATGGACTCTCAGAATTTTATCAGAAAGGTCACTAAACAAATGATAACAACAAATGAGAGAATCCAGGGTTTGTAGAAATGGAAATGTTCAGTTCACAACAACAAAACTATAAGACATGCAAAGAAACAAGAAAGTATTCCTCACACACCGGGAAAAAGCAGTCACTAACGACCTGTCCCTGAGCAAGCCCAGATGTTGCACTTGCTAACAAAGATTTTTAAATCAGCTATTTTAAATATGTTCCAAGAACTACAGGAAAGCATGTCTAAAGAACTAAAGGAAAGTATCAGGATGATATCTCACCTAATGAAAAAATCAACAAAAAGATTAAAATTGTTTTTTTTAAAAAAAGAACCAAAAGCAATAGAAGTTCTGGAGTTGGACTAAAGAGGTTCAACAGTACTTTTGAGCAGGCAGAAGAAATAATCAATGAACTTGAAGATAGGTCAGTTGGGATTAATCAGTCTGATGAACAGAAAGAAAAAAGAATGAAGAATAAAGAAGAGAGCCTCACTGAGCTGTGGTATGCCATGAAGCATACCAATATATGCAAAGTAAGGGTCCCAGAAGGAGAGGAAAGGGCAGACAGAATATTTTAAGAAATAAGACTTTAAAACTTCCCAAATTTGATGAAAAACAATACTACATATCCAAGCTCAATGAACTCTAAGTAGAATAAAAATAACATTGACAAGGAGTTAACTCTGTTAGAGATTTAGCATTTTGTAACTGTGTGTTTCTAAGGAATTCTCATTTATAATTGAATTACTTGATTACTTTTCTCTTTGTCATATCACTCCATGACAATGTAAAAGGGATGATGTGTTTGATGTCTAAAATCTAAGTTGGGGCAGGGCACCATAGCTCATGCCTGTAATCTGAGCACTTTGGGAGGCCAAGTCAGAGGACCACTTGAAGCCAGGAGTTCAAGAAAAGCCTGAGCAACAAAGCAAGATGCTGTCTCTACACCCCTGACAACCCCCCACAAAAAAAAATTAGTTTGGTGCAGTGGAGCATGCCTGTAGTCCCAGCTACTCAGGAGGCTGAGGAAGGAGGATCGCTTGAGCCCAGGAGTTTGGAGGCTGCAGTGAGCTATGAGTACGCTACTGCACTCTACCTCCAGCCTGGGAGACACAGCAGACCCCATCTCTAAAAAATAAATAAATAAAAGTAAAATATACGGTGGTGGGGATGGGGGAAGGAGGCGTTTGGAAAAAAACACTGGTCTTCAAAACCCATATATTATTAAAAACATAAGATAAAAATAGATTAAAGCATAAATGTGCATACATATGCCATAGTTAAATATTGAGGCTAAGTCTGAGCTCAAGTAGGAATGTTTTTTAATAAAACATAAACAAGTTCATGGACCATGTCTTATTTGCTTAGCACTGTTGCTATCAAGATTATGGTCATAACCTAGAAGTCCAACACTTTCCTTAAAGTTTTAGAGTCCTCTTTATTAGGATGCTTAATTTCAATGGTAATAATTTTTAAATAACATAAAATTGGGAATCTTTATATTCTGATGAAAAACTACTTTTTTTAAAAGGTTCATAAATCTTAAACAATTTAAGATAAAATTACAGAGCTGAGAGTCATAAATTGCCTAGGAAATTTCTGGTTCAAAATGGGATAATTGGCCAGGCATGGTGGTTCATGCCTAGAATTCCAATATTTTGGAAGACCCAGGTGGGAGGATTGCTTGAGACCAGGAGTTTGATACTAGCCTGGGCAACATAGCAAGATCTTGTCTCTAAAAAAAAAAATAAATTAAAATTAAAAATTAGCTAGGTGTGCGCCTGTAGTTCTAGCTACTCAGGTGCACACTCAACATTACAGTGAGTTATGATTGTGCCACTGCAGTCCAGTCTGGGTAACAGAATGAGACACTGTCTCGAAAGAAAGAAAGGAAAGAATGAAACAAAGAAAGAAGAAAGAGAGAAAGAGAGAAGAAAAAGAAAGAAAGAGAAGGAAAGATAATTAAAACTAAAAATCAATTTTTTGAAATTATAAAGAATATTTACAGAGGGCGAGTCATTCATTTTTCGTTTTTGCTATTTAATCATGACTTTGTTTTTCCCCAAAAAATTAAAAGCCATAGCAAATATTCTGGAAAATCTTTTTTTTATTGTTTTTTAAATTTATATTTCAAAGTAATTTTAAACTTACAGAAAACTTACAAGAATAGTACAACAATGCCTATATATTTTTTGTTTCCCCAACTATAAACAATTTACCACATTAGTTTTCTCATTTTCTCTCTGTCTTTCTATGTCTTCTGTTCTCTCTCTCTCTCTCTTTCTCTCTCCCACCCTCTCTCTCTCATAAATATGATTTTATTCTATTCTGAACCAGTTGAGAGTGAATTGCAAATACATCATCCTAATTGTTTTAGTTGGTATTTTCTAAAACTTAAGGACATTGTTCTACATGATTAGAATATCAACATACCTGTCATGAAATCAATATGTTACTATAATCTACTCTACAGACCCAATTCACATGTTGTCGTATTTCTCAACAATTATCTTTATTGGAAAAAGAAAATTCTACCAGTCCAGGATGAAATCCAAAATCATGTGTTACATTTAGTTGTCAACTCTTTTGTCTCCTACAATTTCAAACGGCTCCTCAGTCTTTTGTTGCATTTCTTGAACTTGAATCTTTTGACAAACACAGGCCAGTTATTTTGCCGAATATTCTTTAATTTTGATTAATATGATGAAATAGCTTTTTAAAAAAATTAACAATGGCAAGAAACTTTAAGATTGTAGAAATTAATCGGCACTCTCTCTATATCCTGTGTCTCACCTCTATGCAGCAGCTTCCACAAGAAAGAACACCCCACCCTTGAGAGAGAGAATAGGGCAGAGAGAGAGAAGAGTGAAAAGAAAAAAAAAGGAGTTGTGAGGAAATTAAAGCAATCAGAGCATTTTCAGAACAAGAGAAATAGCTTTTCTACAGTCACATCCTTTTATTTAGTTCATTAAAATATCATAAATTTTACATCCTAGATATAATTCAGTAGAAGTAACCAGTAGCTATGCATAAATATGCCACTGTAGTCAAAGCTTAGTGTATCTAGGTATCTATATTTCTTTCCAGGCTTGAAATTCTAGCTTCATCTTTACACTTCATGTAATCTAGAGTGTTGGCAAAACCAAACTATGTTTATTATTCCATTTTCCCCGAAGAACAATTTTCGCCTTGTTAGAACTCATGTCTTCTTCTTCTCCACTGTCTGATTTCCAGCTGGTAGTCCCAGCAGCTTAACTGTGGGCATCTCAATTATTTCGCTACTGTAGTGATTATTCCAGTATCTTTTATTTGTTTACTTCTCAAAAATGTAATTCAACCAACAAGTAAATAAATGTCTCTTGCATGCAATCATTGGGTATTCATAATTATTAATATTATTTTCTGAAGGAAATTATATTACATATTTGCAGCATCAGACTACAAGTTTTTCAAAACTATACACAAATTTTAGAAGTGCATTTGCAGCAGTGACATCAAGATTCATATGATGTTATTTCTAAAAGTTATACAGTGATTTGGTCAATGTGGCAGTGCTTCATTCTGCTCCCATTTTTTCATGAATCCTGTAGTTTGTAATATATTACTCACTGGTTTTGGTTTACCAAGATTTTGTAAAAACTTTATTAGCTCTGAATTAGATAAAAATTTCATAAGTCAGAATTCTATTTTAATTAACCTAAAAGGATATATGTTAATTCTTTCAAATTTCTCTAGTAAAACATGTGTATTCTTTTTTCTATACTGATTTGTCATGCAGCTCATATATGAAAGAGATGAAATAATACAGCTTAGTTTTTTTCAGTGGCAAAAAGCAACAAATTGCCAGAGGGGAAAAACAAAATCTTTACAGGAAAACCCGGAAAATGTGAATACTCCTTGGCTGGGCTCGGTGGCTCACGCCTGTGATCCCAGTACTTTGGGAAGCCGAAGTGGGTGGATAACCTGAGGTCAGGAGTTCAAGACCAGCTTGGCCAACATAGTGAAACCCCATCTCTATCAAAAATACAAAAATTAACCAGGTATGGTGGTAGGTGCCTATAGGCCCAGCTACTCAGAAGGCTGAGATGGGAGAATTGCTTGAACCCAGGAGCCTGAGTTTGCAGTGAGCCAAGATCGGGCCATTGCACTCCAGCCTGGGCAACAGAATGAGATTCTGTTGCAAAAAAAAAAAAACAACTCCTGTGGGTTTCTTTAGAAGGTTTGGACACACAAAGTATAAAGTTTGAATTGGAGTGAGTAACCTTGGGATAAATCAAATAATGGTCCCTGTATTAGGGGAAAAAAAAACTCTTAAAACATTTTTCCTATTCTCTCACTTAAAACAACAACAATCATCAACACGGAAGATTTCTGTAACCAAACATGGAAGGATGGGTTTTTCCCTGCCAGCAAGCAAGCAATTGAGTCTGCAGTAGACTGCAGTTCAATTCCCACACTACCTGGAGATACTGTGAGATCCCACAGATTGAGGGCTCAGTCTTACAAGACTGCCCCACCCCAGATACCTGTCACTGTTCCTGGACTTTGGCCCTTCTGACCATCCAGTCTCAAGTTGGAATTCCCATGTCCTGCTCTTGGGTTTAATTTGCTGGAGTGGCTCACAGAACTCAGAGAAATAGTTACTTATATTTACCAGTTTGTTATATATGATGTTGCAAAGGATACAGATGAACAGGTATGTAGGGCAAGGTATGAGAGAAGTGGTATGAAGCTTCCAGGCCCTCCCTGGGCACACCACCTTCCAGGAAGCTTCATTTGTTCCACTATCCTGAAGCTCTCCAAACCCTGTTCTCTTGGGTTTTTATGCAGGCTTCATTTCATAGGCATGATTGATTAAACCATTGGCCATTGGTGATCAACTTGACCTTCAGTCCCTCACCTCTCCCTAGAGTTTGGGAGGTAAGGTTGAAGTTCCCAATCTTTGAATCGTGCCTATCTCTTTCCAGTGACCAGTCCCACCCTGATGCTGTCAGTCAACATCCAAAAACATAGCAGAGAAAGCACAGCTTCAGGAAACTACCTAGGGAACTAGGGTGATGCCAGCGGAAGTGGTGGCACCCTCTCAGCTTCACAGGCAGGGGGATCTGGATCTCCAATCTCTGTGGAGATGGACAGTTACAAGGACACACCTGGGAAAAACTGTTCCCACAATCAGGGTAGATAAAAGAAAGGCTCAGGTTGTGAGTGAAACCCCTCTTGAGGATGGCAGGCGGCCCTGGCACCGAGGCAGGAAAGAAGTCTGTAGGCTGCAGCTGCTGCCAGTGTTTGTGTGGGCTCTGAAAGTGTTGTCGGCAGCAAATAGTCAACAGGTCTTAGAAACAGGTAAAGAAAAGGCAGAAAAAGTAAAGAAAATGGGGAAGAAGGTAGAGAGGTGAGCCAAGTGAGAATTACTGTCCATAATCAAAGTGAGGTTGAGGCTTTGTTGGAAAATCCTCTGTTCTGCCCTAAAGGCATTTGCTTGTCTCTTGCAGCACTAGCCTGTCTCCCACTATCCCGGACTAGGCCTCATGTCCCAAACACCTTCCTATATAGCACACCTTGTTTCATACTCCCTCCTTCCCGCCTATTGTTAGCATTAACCAAATCTCACCATGTGACCTTCACATTTATCTGATCTTCAACGAAAGACTCTTGAAAATACAAAACTTTCATCCTCACGGGTAAGTTTATATCATGTTATGCCAGTCTTTGTAGCAGGTTGGTGAAGATGGAGTTTCCTTTAAAATCCACCCTAAAGAATTGCTTGCTACATTTCTATATTAAAGCATGTCTCCTTAAGCCAGCCCTATCTGGGATTTAAAATAGAGTTGTTCAAACAGTAAGTATGTGTGTGTGGCCCTCACTCCTCCATCCATCTGCAATTATAGCTCATCCCGTTAGAAAGCATCCCCATCTCCAATTACTTCTGTGAGGTTTTTTGTTGGGGTTCGGGGCTCGTATCCTGTCTGTGCCTGTCATTTGATTGTTCTCTTGTTCCTTTTCCCTTTAGTGAGGGACACAGCGTACTGTCTCCAAGCTGCTGATGGCCCTGCCCACTGCCACGAATGCTGGAGTCACCTCCTACCACTGGGATCATACCCTGTGGACATTTTAATTGGTTCTAAACCCCAAAAAATGTAATTAGTTCCGTGCTATTTCTTTATTTCTACCTTACCTACTTCCAAAAAGATTTAAAATTTTAAAAATACATACAAGGAAATTAGATAACAAGTAGGAAGTAAGTTTATAGAAACATAATGTTAGAAGGGTAAAAAATAAAGCTATATGTAAAATTAATGCATAGGATGCATGCTATATAATCACATGCACTTGCTTGAGGTGGCCTGAATATTTGTCTCTGAGTTGTCTAGCAGCCACTACAAAAAAGTGAATCATAAACAAAATCTATTTCATCCTCTGTATCTGAAATCTGAGAGAAACATCTCCTATGGATAAAGCTTTATAAGGAAGTTTCCCTTTAATTAACACCCTTAATCTTTACCATTACTCTTACAGTAAAAACAAGAATATTCATAAGGTCATTTATAATATTGCTTCAAAGTGTATTTATGACACATTATAAACAGAGTTCGGTAGTTTCACCAAAAAAACTATTTGGTTTAAGTTTCAGGCAAAAATAAAAGTGAGTATCTAGAAAATGGTCTCCATATTTTTCAGGCATAATTCCACAAATCCTGTTTCAGAGGGCCCTAGACTCAGAATAACCCTTGACAAGTACTTAGACATGAAGATATTTTGTGTTGCCATTTAAAAGCTGACACATATATGTCAGGCTAGGTCAGCTGAGCCAGGAGTGAGGTTAACAGATTCTTAAAAGTTGAGACGGGTGCAATGGCTCACGCCTGTAATCCCAGCACTTTGGGAGGCCGAAGCGGGCAGATCATCTAAGGTGAGGAGTTCGAAACCAACTTGGCCAGCATGGCAAAACCCCATCTCTACTAAATATACAAAAATTAGCCAGACATGGTGGGCGTGCCTGTAATTCCAGCTACTCAGGAGGCTGAGGCAGGAGAATCACTTAAACGTGGGAGGCAGAGGTTGCAGTGAGCCGAAATCATGCCACCACACCCAGCCTGGGTCACAGAGTGAGACTGTGTCTCAAAAAAAAAGTTGAGGCACCTAAAAAGATCACACACAGAATAGAAAGCCTCAGCACCTGCACGGAGGAGGGCAGAGAGTACAGGAGGACACAGACAAGATTTTCTATTCTAACACACAGAAAAAGGAACAGCAGGGTCTCAAATCTCTGTGATTTAGAACATAGAAACAACAATCTTTGCAGGGAAAATTATTTACCAATATCTCAGCAAAACAAAAACAACAAAATCACCTCATTAAAGCATCAGTTGGGCACTCAACTTTAAGCAGTGTAAGTATCTATCGAAGCCCTAAGATCATTGGCTGAATTGACTTCAATATAATTAACTGGATTTACATGTTTTATAGGGTTGTTAACTACAGGCCAGTTGTAGGTTGGAGGAGTCTATTAAAAATTAAGAGGTCTTTTTTTATTTCTGAAGGCCCTCTTTCTGGAAATGCTTTCAAAGTGAAGCCAGTTGTCAACTAATGACATTCATTGTTCATAAAACTAAACCACAGGATTTGCATATAAAAAAATGCTTCGACTTATTTTCAGGGACAAAGGGTGTGAATTGTATTGAGTCCTTTTCAATTTAGGTATATTCAACCAAAAAGTCAGCTTTTTTTCTATCTAAACTTTCCAAAAAATGTAGAACCCTTGCAAGCCCAATAAAAAATAAATACTTCTATTTTAAAGCATATTAATTCTAATGTAAAAACTCTACCTTAAAAGAAACGCAATAATAAACCCCATAAAAAGGTGTTGGTAAGATACTGTGGTTTTACTTAGAGCTTAAGAAAATAAAAGAACGAACTTCCAGGGGAAAGAAGGACTGTGTATGTATTTTATTTTGTTTTGGTAGATGGGAGTGTTTCTTTGGTGACAAGATCACAGCCATGTGAATCTGCAGTTAGACCAATCCCTCACCGATT
Source organism: Cebus imitator (assembly GCF_001604975.1). NCBI lineage: Eukaryota > Metazoa > Chordata > Mammalia > Primates > Cebidae > Cebus > Cebus imitator. The sequence goes on along the minus strand of NW_016107514.1, from coordinate 1,175,721 downwards.
TCATCAAATTTGTGACCCAAAGTCAGAGACTTGATAATGCCTTCTTGGTGGGAAAAGGGCTTAACCTTTAATCTATGAACCTGCTAAACTGCTTGAGAACAAGATATATCAGCTTTCTGCTATTTGGCCCCATTTCACCATCTATCCGCCTTTACCAATGCAAAACAAAAGAAGTCAATGTATCTTAAATACTATTCCCTGGGAAAATATAAAACAGAAAGATGGAAACTCACCCTCTATTTGAGCTTCCATCCGCAAACTCTTTCATTCTGGTATCGGTTTTGGAACCAAATTTCTGTTCATCCCAGACATCTGTAAGTCATTTCATTTATTATATGACTTTTTTTTTTTTTGAGATAGGGTCTCCCTCCGTTTCCCAGGCCAGAGTGCAGTGGTGCCATCTTGGCTCACTGCAGCCTTTGCCTCCCAGACTCAGGAAATCCTTCCACCTCAGCCTCTAAGAGTAGCTGAGACCACAGGTGTGTGCCACCATGCCAGCTAATTTTTGTATTTTTAGTAGAAAGAGGGTTTCGCCATATTGGCCAGGCTGGTCTCGAACTCCTGGCCTCAAGCAATCCACTTGCCTCAGCCTCCCAAAGTGCTAGGATTACAGGAGTGAGCTATTTATTATATGACTCTTAAAGCCAGATATTTAAGATTATGAAACTTTGTCTACATAACAGGTGATTTCAACATAATTTATGGTTTATGGTTTAGGAGGAGGAAATCATATAATTTAGTCTAAGCACTACAAACATAATTTTATTTTTGCTAGTAAAGAAACTGAGGAGGGAGAAATTCAGGCTCTTTCTCCAGACCCCCAAAGAAGGAAAACATTTTCAAAACAGTCCAGAATAAAGCCACCAAAATGGCTCCAACAAACACTGGAGACACAATGACAAAATGGAAAACAGTATTTTTCCTTAGAAAAGGAACCATCAGACAGCAGCTATTAACTATGTTCAAGGAGATTAAAAAAAAAAAAGAAAAGAAAATGAACCCTCAGCTGTAAACATCAAATGAATAGTTTAATTTTGCTACTCTAAATTGTGTATTACAAGATGAAACAAGAATCTTGGTTGAAAATATGGATAAAATCTGGAAATGTAGTGAACACAATATTTTGTAAAGTCATTATAGATGAAGGCCTTCAATAATTACAACTTCCAACTCACATGCTGCAGTTAAAAATCCATGGCAGGACTAACATCAGCCATCACTGCTGTAGTTCAGATTGATATGTAAAACCCAAGACTCTCATACTCCCTTCTCAGATACAACGCATGTAGAAAAAATAAATGTCAGGAGCACAGAAGACCTTTCAACTAGATAGAACACTCCGTTAGAATGAGAATTAAGGGAATTTGATTCTGACATGACCCCATCAAATCCCAAACCTCATTTTGCTGATAGAGATCGAAGAATAAAGCAAAAAGGTTGAATCTACACTTGTGTGCCAGTAAAAATTCCATTGCAAGTTTTACAGAGAGAGCAACTGACATTTGGGAATGTATAGAGAACGTGGCTGAAATGCCAACTAGAAGCCTGCAAAATCAAACTGACTTCTGGCAGGTATGTTATAGCTATAAGCAGAGTAAAAGCTCACTATTAGGAAATCCTTTGTTCCTACTGGCAGCGTATCTCTATCTGAGCCATCACACTTGTTAAATGGGAATATTGTGTTCAACAAAAAATACCTAGAGCAGGTAAAGTTCTGACAGCTGAGGTCCAGTGTTCCCACAAAGACGTTAGTCTTAGCAAATGTGCAGAAGACAGTCTTTAGACTGGGGTAATATGCGGTAAAAAGAGGTCATGAACTTTATGAATGATTTTCTAAACTAAATCATATTTCTGTTAACAGGCTCTGGGGTCTTAGTTCATTATTATTATTATTATTTTACTTTAAGTTCTGGGGTGCATGTGCAGAATGTGCAGGTTTGTTACATAGGTATACATGTGCTGTGGTGGTTTGGTGCATCCATCACCCCATCATCTACATTAGGTATTTCTCCTAATTCTATCCCTCCCCTAGGCCCTAGCTCCCCACAGGCCCTGGTGTGTGATGTTCCCCTCCCTGTGTTCTCAATGTTCAACTCTCACTTATAAGTGAGAACATGCAATGTTTGTTTTTCTGTTCTTGTGTTAGTTTGCTGAGAATGATGGTTTCCAACTTCATCCATGTCCCTGCAAAGGACATGAACTCATCCTTTTTTTATGGCTGCATAGTATTCCATGGTGTATATGTGCCACATTTTCTTTGTCCAGTATACCATTGATGGGCATTTGGTTTTTTTTTTTTTTTTTTTTGAGAGAGAGTTTTACTCTTGTCGCCCAGGCTGGAGTGCAATGGCATGATCCTGGCTCACTGCAACCTCACACTCCCAGGTTCAAGCGATTCTCCTGCCTCATCCTCCTGAGTAGCTTGGATTACAGGCACCTGCCACTACACCCAGCTAATTTTGGTATTTTTAGCAGAGATGGGGTTTCACCATGTTGGCCAGACTGGTCTCAAACTCCTGACCTCAAATGATCCCCCCACCTCGGCCTCTCAAGGTGCTGGGATTACAGGCATGAGTCACTGCACCTGGCCGAGTTTTCAAAATGTTTCAAGAATGTTCAAAAACTTTCCACTTTTTCCATACTGGGTAAGTTAAGAAGAACAGCAAGTTCACATGTACTCAGATTGCTCTTATGGTCCTATCGGGTCCCAATACCCATGTCAGAGTTGAATAAAGAATTTTACAAGTGAAACTTACCAGAGTTGCTCATAATTAATATTGTTCCTAAGTAACTAGCCAAAAGAAAGAAGTAGTTGTCAGAGTGTGTTGTGGAAATATTCATATAGCACCCAACAAACCTTGCTGCATAACTATGTGTTGGACCCTGGTGCTCTGACAGCAAGCCCCTTCCCTCAGTGGCATAGGAGCTACTTTGCAGACAGACAGTACTCACATTCAGTGGCAATGACAACACAGCATTGCCTGTTTCTTGTAATCAACACAATCCTGTCTCTTATGAACAAAGGAAGAGAGCAAACGCAGTTAAATAGGGATGTCCTAGAAATGGCATACAGAAATAGACTTAACATGATTTCCGTAAATAAAACAGGACATTGAGAGCAAAGTGCTTATTCTGGAGTTTTCTAGGAGAAGGATATAAATCTGTGCTTTCAGCCCTTTGCACAACCCCATTACCAACTAACATCACCCAAGACCCAGAAGTTGAGATATGAAAGAACACCTTAGGAGGTAGGAGGCAGGGAACTTCAGAAGCTGTTTGCCAAGTCAACAACAAAGAAGAGAGGAGTTAGGTGTTACTGACTTCCAGAAAAATCACCGAGAGACATGTTAGTGAAGACATGACAGTCACTAAGCAAACTTACAGCTAAATCCATTTAAAATCCAATAAACACCAAGCAGGGCTGTTGCTCTACATTTTCACAGCTTCTTAGAATCTATAACTTTTTCAGGTAGCTAATTGCTTCTTCCTATCTGCTTCCCCAGAAAGGAAGCCCCCAAATGCCCCCAGAAAAGAGACCTAAGTGAATGAGAGAGTATGTTCCAGAAGGCACTTGGGAATTGTCCCGAACATGCCTGGTATCCAATGTGCACTTAAAATGTGGCTATCAAGCAGCATAAAGATGTAACTTAAATGTAAAATATACACCAGATATCAAAGACTTAATATGAAAGAAAGAAATAGAAATATAATTAGAAAGAACAACAGATAGAGAAATAAGCAAAATAATATTTTTCTGCTAAAACGTACATCTCTTTCTGTGTGGAATTGACAGACAATAAACAAAAACCAGCCAGGCACAGTGACTCAAGCCTGTAATCCCAGCACTGTGAGAGGCCAGCGTGGGAGGATTGCTTGATGCCAGGAGTTTGAGACCAGTCTGGGGAAAACAGTGACACCCCAAATCTAAAAACAAAATCCAAAACCTGTGTAGCATCATGCCAGGTGGGGCGAAGTGTAGAAATATAAAGTGGGTAAAGGAATAAGAAAGAGTGGGGTCAGGGAACACTGTTTCAGATAGCAGGGCCCAGGACAGCCTTTCTGGAAAGGTGACATGAGCAAAAGCACAGGCTGCCCCACCAAACACCTGTACAAGGACAAATACCACAGAAGGAAGCCTCCGTGCACCCGAGCTCCCAGCCAGAGAGGCACAGAGGTGGCCATCTCCTTGACACTGGCCAGAAAAGCCCCTGAGAAGCAACTCAGCAACTGTCTACAACCTTCATACTGCAGTCCTCTGGAGAAAGTAACAGAGGAAGCTACAGAAACATCTCATCCTTGAAAGTACTGCCTTGTGGCCAACATTAAAACATTTTCCTGGATTTACTAAAAACAAAAGACTGACTAGAGCTTTTGGAGTCCTCTGTCCTAGAGACATATCTATGTTGAAATATTTTTCTCAGTATTAGAAATAATAAATAATTGTTATAATTTAGCTAGTTAAATTTTTGCCTAAAAAATAAAGGAAATAACCAAGCAATAATCAAAGTTTAATGTGATAAGTTCACTAGCATTATTTTTAAATAGATATATTTTGAATTTTGATGAAGCTAATAAATACTCAAATTTAATAAGAAAGAAGAGTTTAAAATGAGGAGCAACAATTCTCCTTCTCGGGCCGCCACAGTCTCAATTCTGTGTATCAGAGGCACTATATTAACTAGGATAATTTTTCTGTTTTTAGTTTTTGTGGTAGTTACCTGCTTTCTAAATAGCAGGCTTAAATCCTTATTATTTGATATATCAAGTCTTGACACCGATGGGCTTCATAAGGAATAGTTAGTTCCTCTGTTATCTTTTAACTTAAATACTGCATATAAATATGCAACTATCTCTTGAGCTCTCACGTGGTAAAAAGGGATCATTAGTGGTCTTTTTCTTTCTTCTTTTCTTCCCGTCTTACCTTATAACTTCCAGCACTACTTTAAGTACTCTGACTTACCTTTTCTTGTCAGTTTTGAGAACAATTTCTTTTTTGTGTGCGTATACGTAATCAAGTCTTCTTTCCCTTGTTATCTGGTTGATCTGAAAATTTGAAAATTAGCAAACAGTATTTATGATATTATGACTATGTAGTATTATTGGCTATGCAGCCAAGTATTACTACTACATTCCAAATTTTCGTGTTCTTTAAGAGTTTCTCCTCCTCCTTCTCTTCCTCCTCCTCTCCCTTTTTCTGTTTCTTTTCCTTCTGCTTCAGTTGATTCTTTACATTGCTTGCCTTTATCAAATCTTTACTTTTCCAGTTTCTCAAAGATCCCGCAAATCTCCAGCCTCCCGTTTTTTCCAGATCTCTCCCTCTTTGTGCCTCCATCTAGTTTGAGGGTCTGCAGATGTGCTCCTTAGCTATGACGCGGGAACCTCACTTCATTATTCCTCTGAGATGGACCCCATGCCTTCTATTTTCTTGATGTACTCCCTTCTTAAGCTGGACCGTGTCCTCCACGTAGCTTCCTAAGAAACTCTATGGAAGAAGCAAACCTAAATCCTACATACCTGAAGATCTGTTCATTTTACCCTCATTCTTGATTGAGAGATTTGCTGAGTATAAAATGTGAGATTGAAAATAGTTTTGCCTTGTCACCTAGAAAGTGCATTCCAGTTGGTTGCCGTGGCACACACTTGTAATCCCAGCACCTTGGGAGGCTAAGGCAGGAAGATCACTTGAGGCCAGAAGTTCAAGATCAGCCTGTGCCACACCCAGGAATTTGAGGCTGCAGTGAGCTAAGATCACATCACTACACTCCAGCCTGGGCAACACAGGGAGGCACCAAAAGCATGGGCAACAAAAGCCAAAATAGACAAATGAGATCTAATTAAACTCCAAAGCTTCTGCACAGCAAAAGAAACAATCAGTAGAGTGAACCGGCAACCAACAGAATGGGAAAAAATTTTTGCAATCTACCCTTCTGACAAAGGGCTAATATCCAGAATCTACAAAGAACTAAAACAGATTCACAAGAAAAAAACAAACAAACCCATTCAAAAGTGACGTATATAAGGCCAACAAATACATGAAAAAATGCTCATCATCACTGGTCATTAGAGAAATGCAAATCAAAACCACATTGAGATACCATGTCATGCCAGTTAGAATGACCATCATTAAAAAGTCTGGAGACAACAGATGTTAGAGAGGATATGGAGAAATAGGAACACTTTTACACTGTTAGTAGGAGTGTCAATTAGTTCAACCATTGTGGAAGACAGTGTGGCAATTCCTCAAGGACCTAGAAATAGAAATTCCATTTGACCCAGCAATCCCATTATTGGGTATATATCCAAAGGATTGTAAATCATTCTGTTATAAGGACACATGCACACATCTGTTCATTGCAGCACTGTTTACGATAGCAAAGACTTGGAACCAATCCAAATGCTCATTGATGATAGACTGGACAAGGAAAATGTGGCATATATACACAATGGAATACTGTGCAGCCATAAAAAATGATGAGTTCGTGTCCTTTGTAGGGACGTGGATGAATCTGGAAACCATCATTCTCAGCAAACTGACACAAGAACAGTAAATCAAACACTGCATGTTCTCACTCATAGGTGGGTGTTGAACAATGAGAACACAGGGACACAGGGAGGGGAGCATCATACATTGTTGGGGGGGACTAGGGGAGGGACAGTGGGGGGTAGGGAGTTGGGGAAGGATAACATGGGAGAAATGCCAGATATAGGTGACAGGGATGGAGGCAGCAAACCACATTGCCATGTAGGTACCTATGCAACAATACTGCATGCTCTGCACTTGTACCCCGAACCTAAAGTGCAATATATGTGTATATATATATATATATATATATATATCCCAAAATAAAAAGATCCATTATCTTAAAAATAATAATAAAAAAAATAAAGAAAAGAAAAGACAAGACATGCCAGTATTTGCTAGTAATCCAGGTTTGCTGAGGGGAAGTTCAAAGATAGTCTGATTTTTGTTCTTTTGCAAGTGACCTTCTTTTTTTGCTTATTTATTTTCTCTATCTTTGGAAACTTCTTGTTCTCTTTTAATATTTTTCTGGAAACTTTGCAGTGGTAAGGTTGAAATGAGTCTATTATCTAGTCCTTGTTCTGGGAAACTGGCACCATTCAGCTGTGGGAATCCTCTTTTGTTATTTCTTGAAATATTTCCTTCCATCCATTTTTTCTGTTCTGTCTTCTGAGATGCCTACTACAGGTTGAGCATTCCTAAAATTCTGAAAATCTGAAATTCAAAATACTCTAAAATCTGAAACCATTTGAATGCCAACACGATGCCACCAGAGGAAAATTGCACACCTGACTTCATGTAATGGGTCACAGTAAAAACACAGGCACACAACACAAATTTTATTCAGTATTTCCAGAGGAAGAAAAGACCTTCCCAGCTCTCTTTAGCATCAATATCTTTTCCGCACACTCCCAGAATCTCCCAAGCAACCACGCCCACAAGAAGATAAAGCCCTGTCTACCAGGTGGTTCACCACCAAAATACGATTGTGTTTGTTTTTAAATGTGCCAATTTTAATTGCTATTTTAATTACAAAACTAACATTTTACATACCAATAAAATAGAAAGGCAACAAATAAAAGGCAAGTCACTTTAAAATACTCTCAAATTAGTTGTTGGTGATTAGCGAGAAAAATTGGTGTGGTGGGAGAAGTTGTAAAAATCTGAAAAGATTCTGCACTTAAATTCCTTTGTGGGTGCACTTATATCCTAGACATTTTAGAAATTATAAGTGAGCCATTATAGATATATTTTATGCAAAAAAAATTATGGAACTTCTAATCAAGGGACTGATCATCAAAGAAAAGCTCTGGGCTTTTATCAAATGACTGACTAATGAAGATAGAGTTATATGTTTGGGAATAAAGTAAAACTTTGTCAAGTGATATTTAATTAAAATATGGCAAGCATTTATTACAGTACCTGACACACCATTATATAAATACTGGGCATTATTTTTAGTTAAGGTGGTTTATTTGTTTTCTTGAGAAAGTCTTTCTCTGTCACCCAGGCTGGAATGCAGTGGCATGGTCACTGCTCACTTCACCTCAACCTCCTGGGCTCAAGGAATCCTCTACCTCAGCCTCCCAAGTAGCTGGAACCACAGGCAAGTGCCACCACACTGACTAATTTTTTGTACTTTTTGTAGAGACGAGGTCTCACTATGTTGCCCAGACTGGTCTTGACCTCCTGGTCTCAAGCAATCCTCCTGCCTCAGCCTCCTCCCAAAGTGCTGGGATTATAGCCATAAGCAGGCAGAATTTGTTATTTTACTCAACAAATATTGATTAAGAATCCACTCTGGGCAAAAGGGAGGTGAGGGGCGGGGGCACCTCGGCGCAACTGGCTTGAGCGATTGCAAACAAGATGCAGGACCCCAATGCAGCAACAATTGTTTCAGACTTTGGTTGACAGGCAATATCTCCTCGTGTAAGATGTCATTTCCCGCCGAGGAAAGTCTGAAAGAATTGCAGAAAAAGGTAGAAGAGTAGCAGCGTGTCCTCCAGCAATCCGTGGTGAAAACATATGAAGACATGACTTTGAAAAGCTGGAGGGTCATGAATATGAATTTAATGAGGAGGATCAACATGCTATTGAAATGTAAAGACAGCAGAAACTGGCTGAGTGGAAAGTAACTAAACTGAAGAATAAATGTGGAGAAGCCTTGAAGATCTCAGGAAACAATTATGTTCAAGAAGTTAGCTGGTGAGGGTTTGTGGGTAGTCTCGAAACTTTACAAAGAATTCCCCTCTGTCCTCTGATAAATCAGCACCTCAGTGATCTTGCCAGGAGGTTTCCTGATGTCAAACTTATTAAAGCCATTTCAACAACCTGCATACCCAATTATCCTGATAGGAGTCTGCCCATGATGTTTGTTTACCTGGGAGGAGATATCAAGCCTCAGTTACTTGGTCCTCTGGTGTTTGGCGGCATGAACCTGAACGTGAAGAGAGATGAGCTGGAGTGGGAACTGTCTGAATCTGGAGTAATTAACACAGACTTGGAGGAAAACCCTAAGAAACCAATTGAAAACATGTTGCTGTCTCCAATGCGGTGCTCTGTCCCCAGGAAGGATAGTGATTCCAAGGGTGACTGAGGCTACAGCTGTTGTAATTTGCTGAACTTTCTGTGACAAATTGTCTGGATTGTTTTAAAAAGGGAAAAGTAAAAATGACTCCTTTCGGTTTTAAGTTTCGTATAAATTACATTTCAAATCTTTACATTTCAGAAGTAACCATTGCTGCAAATTTTGTTAAATTTTTTGGAATTCTTTTTTTAAATTGTAGTATTTCTTTTTTTAAAAAAATTAAAAGCAGCTATTGGTATTTTTTTAAATATATAATTCAAATCATGCCAGGCCCTGGACATACAGTGATGCGGTGAGCAGAACAACCCAGGACCCCCGCTTTTATAGTTCTTACGATTGAGAGGGAGAGGCAGACATTGACCAAATCATCAAGTAAATCCTTGATTACAATGTCTGAGAAGGGCTATGAAGGAAAAGTACAGGAGGAAATGACAACACACATCGGGGTCCTGGTCTGCAAGGAAGGTCGCTAGGAAGTCTCCTTTGAACTGAGTTTTGCATCGTGAGTCAGAGTTTACTAAACAAGGAAAGGGCAGGTTCCAGGCAGAAGGAGTAGCAAGTTCCAACACCCTGCAGCGGGAAGACTAGCGCATCTGGAACATCCTATGACCGCCCAGCCACATGCTGAAGTTTGGATCAGTTTGGCAAAACAATGAATGCAGTAGGGTTCATGCCAGCATCTTTATGGACTTTTTGTCCTTCTGACCAAAAATGCACGTTTAAGTCTTATCTGCATTCTTCTTCCCGTCATAATTATAAATCCAAGGAGAAAGTAAGGGAGAAAAAAAGAAGAAAAGACAAAACCATGTATATCTTGGATGTTAAATGTGAGTCATAATTTGTCTGCTTCCTCCCCAGGTAGAAAGAAGTCCATAGAGTTGATTGTGGTCGTGTGATTTAGAGAGGTCAGAAGCATCCATTTTTACTGATTTCTAAATGTCTATAATTCCAGCTCAGTCTGTAATCTTCCACAGTGGAATAATACTTAAGACTTCCATTTGTTTTCTTTCCATTAGTTGCAGCTGTTTTTCTACTATTTTACGCAAGTAATTAACACACTGATTTATTTTGTCTTGGCAGCCTGGAGCAACAATGCTAAGAGTACACATTTTTATGTCAAACAAACACACAGACCTTTTGAAAATGAATCACACTGCATTCCTTCTCTCCAGATTCTCCTGAAGTCAAATAATAAGAATTCTGGGGAATTCATACACTCTTGGCTAAAAAGTTTTCACAAACAACAATAATCTGCATCAACTGTTCACTCTTTAAGAGCATTCGTCTTAGTCACCTGATTTTTCTCAGAACTCAACCGGTGAGATAAATGTGTGCGCGTTCATATTTCAGCCAATGAGGAAGCCTGAAAATGTGTATCCCTGGAAGTGCATTTCCCATGGTTCCTTGCTGCCAGATCATAAGGAGAGGGTGTTGTATTGTCAATAAAATGCTCTGAATTTTAGCTGAGACTAGGTTGCTAAGCAAGCCAGACTTTAAGATTCAGAAAATTGACTCTGGACAACAAATCTTAAACTTACAATGGTCCTAATTAAGGACGAGTGAGTTAAATTGAGTGCTTAGAGGCCAATTTTTTTTTTTTTTTTTAATAAAGAACATTTGTTCAGCGTGATCCTGCCAACAGGATTTTATTCATTGTACTGGTCTTTTTACAACTCTGCCCAAGTAAACCAGTCAAATCCCTGTAGTCCATTCTAGAATCACACTGGGAACACCAGCATGAATTAATAGTAAGTCTGAGTTACACAATAATTTGTGAATAGCACCCCCTTAACTGCCAACAAGAATTTGCAAAAACACTAATGGCTAACCAGGTGTGGCCTACAAACAAAAAATGTTGATGGCTTTTAATGCAAAAATTCATGTCCAGTCTATCCAAAGGAAACTTTTTTAGGAGTCATGTGTCCTGGCTTCTCAACTCAGTTTTGTGTCTTATTCTGTGTGGGCTTGCATAAATCAGTTGACCTTTTTATTCTTCTGTTTTCTCATGTTTAAAATGAGGGGCTATGCTAATGATCTATATTCTTTCTGACTCCAAAATTCTAATTTCACGTCTCTACATCATTTCAAGTAGCATATGGTATCTACATAAATGGATCCTGCTAAATCGATTCTAACAAAACGTTTAAAAGTTTACTTGCTTAAGTAGGTTAAACAGCCCCACATTAGGAGCTCTGAATCACATTCTCCCTATTAATTTTCTCATAAATAGCACAAAAGTAAGTTGCAACCCAGTTTTGTCTGCAATATCATAAAATCTAAATTAGTTGAATTTAAGCTGGTGAAATGTGGTGAAATTTTAAGTGTCATTTAAAATTTAAATTATTTAAAATTTAAATTAACTGTGCATGTTCTGTCTTAGGTCCTTGTCTCTGCCCGGGAAATTGTAAATTGCCCAGGTTTCCACAGATATTCACAACTCCTCAGTGTGTAATTCCAGACGATTCCTCCCCTGAGCTCCAACTAATATTTAGTACTAATAGTTTCCACTCCTCGAGTGCCTCTTACAAGTCTGGGACTGCATATGATTCTAACCACGTTGCCTCTACCTTTATGACACTCCCACTGAGTAAACACTGCTACCTCCATCTTCGAGATGGAGATCAGAAAGTGACCAAAGGCACACCGGTGGTCGTTGTCAAAACCATGAGTCTAATGCAAGTCTTCCTGGCTCATCCATTTTTTAAATTTTTTTATTTTTGAGACGTAATCCCACTATCACCCAGGCTGGAGTGCAGTGGTGTGGTCTCAGCGCACTGCAACCTCCACCTCCCGGGGTTCAAGCGATTCTCTTGCCTCAGCCTCCCAAGTAGCTGGGACTATAGGCACATGCCACCACACCCAGCTAATTATTGTATTTTTAGTAAAGACAGGGTTTCACTACGTTGCCCAGGCTGGTCTCAAACTCCTGACCTCATGATCTGCCTGCCGTGGCCTCCCAAAGTGCTGGGATTACAGACATGAGCCACCGCACCCAGTTCAGACATCCATGTTCTTTCCACTGTTCCACAAGGGTGAACAACATCAGTAGAAAGGCAGGATATTAAACCATGATTGCTGTTCCTGATCACAGACTTCTGGGCATAGAGAAGCGGGAATTGGAGGAACGGTGCCAGTACAGCAAGGACAAGGTACGGAATCTGAGGTCAAGAGGAGTGGCAGGGAGGCTGGGAAGGCAGTTCTGGGTGGAGAAGGAACAGCTTTGTGGGCCAAGACTGGGAAAGTCAGCTGTCATAAAACATCATGGATTGGCTAGACATGGGGGCTCACACCTGTAATCCCAGCACTTTGGGAGGCGGAGGCGGGCGGATCACCAGGCCAAGAGATCGAGACCATCCTGACCAACATGGTGAAACCCCATCTCTACTAAAAAATACAAAAATTAGCTGGGAGTGGTGGTGTGCGCCTGTAGTCCCAGCTATTCGGGAGGCTGAGGCAGGAGAATTGCTTAAACCCGGGAGACAGAGGTTGCAGTGAGCGAAGATCACACCACTGCACTCCAGCCTGGCAACAGAGTGAGACTCCGTCTCAAAAAAACAAAAAACATCATGGGGTTTTCAAGAGGGAGCAGGGGGTGATGCCCATTATCTGATCGGAATCTATGGAATAGATTTCATATTTAGGAGAAGCATTTCGGAAGTCACTTCAAAATTGTTTTGGGAATTTTTATAGGGGTCTTGCTCTGTTGCCCAAGCTGGTGTGCGGTGACGCTACAGCATCTAACTCCTGGGCTCAAACTATCCTCCCACTTCAGCCTTCGGAGTAGCCAGGACTGCAGGTGCATGCCACCACCCCAAGCTAATTTATTTTTATTTATTTGTAGAGATGGAGTCCCACCATGTTGCCCAGGCTGGTCTAGAACTCGTGGGCTCAAGCAATCCTCCCACCTCAACCTCCCAGATTGCTGGGATTACAGGCGTGGGCCACCGCGTCAGGCCTGCAAATCTTTTAAAGCTGAAATTGGATTATCTCACTTTTCTGTGCCAGACTACTCCCTGACTAGGGTCAAAGTCCTCCCAGTGGTGGTATGACCCTGCCTGCCCCCGCAGCCCATGATCACTGACCTCATCTTCTAAAGCCTTCCTCCTCCCCTCTCACATCCAGCAGACACACTCTAACTCAAGGCCTTTGCACGGCTTTTCCCTCTGCTGAGAGCACTCATCTTCCAGGCATTTGTGAAACTCACTCCCTTGCCTCCTTCTGGATGTTGTTCAAATGTCTTCCCTGCAGTGAACCATATCCTGGGCCACCTTATTGAAAACTACAAACCTCCTCCTCTCCTGTGCCACACACAGACGCCCTCTTCAATACACTGCTGCTGCTTCGTGTTTCTCCAGAGCCTCATTACATGCTCACAGACAGCTGTGAGTTGAATTAAGTGTCTCCAAAAGATGCTGAAGTCCTAACGCTCAGCACGTGTGAAGGTGACAGTATTTGGAAAGAGGGTCCCCTATGGTTTGGATGTTTGTCCCCCAAACCTCATGTTGAAGTTTGATCCCAGTGCTGGAGATGGAGCCTGGTGGGAGGCGTTCGTTTCATGGGGACAGGCTCCTCGTGAACGTTTGGTGCTGTCCTCACAGTGTTGAGTTCTATCTCTATTAGTTCCTGTGAGCACTGATTGTTAAAGAGAGCCTGGCACCTCCTCCCCTCCCTCTCTTGCTTCCGCTCTGGCCATGTGAACTCTGTAAGGCTCCACTTTGCATTCCACCGTGGGTGGAAGCTTCCTGAGGCCTCACCAGAAGCAGATGCTGACACCAGGTTTCTTGCACAGCCTGCAGAATTGTGAACGAAATAAATATTTTTTCTTTATGAATTACCTAGCTCAGGCATTTAGAAACACAAAAGTGGACTGAGACAGGGTCTCTGTAGATTATGAACTAAAGATGACGTCATTAGAGTGAGCCCTAATTCAATACAATTAGTGTCCTTATATAAAAAGAAATTTGGATACAGGGACACACAGGAAGAACACCACACAAAGATGAAGGCAGAGATCAAGGTGATGCTCCTACAAGCCAAGGAACACCAAAGATTGCCAGCAACCCACCAGCAGCCGGGAACACGCCCTGAAACAGATCCTTCCTCCCTCAATGCCCCCAGAAGGAACCTACCCTGCGGACACCTTGATCTTGGACTTCCAGCTTGGAGAATTAGGAGACAATAAACTTCTGCTGTCTAAACAACACAGTTTGTGATACTTTGTTACGGCAACCTTAACAAACTGAAGCATATGCTGTATCATTTGCCTGGGTGTTCGCCCCACTCCACCTCCCACCTCCAAAGGTGAGCTCTACATAGGTAGGGATTAGTTTGTTCCTTTTTGCTCTTATATCCCAGCAGTAAATATTTGTTGAATGAACAATTGTCCCTCAGACCACGTTTCCAGTCTTTTCTCCCACCTCTCCCCAAGACAAAGTCATTTCAACTTTTACCCTAAATACCGTGGACTTTGACACCTCCTTAACTTTGCTGATGTTTTCTCTGCCCGGTATGCCCGCTTGCCCTTCTCTCCCTGTCAAGGTCTCCTTATCAGTTAAGACACATCCATGTCATTCCTTCAGTGATCCTACCTTCCAACCCCTTCTCTGTTCTATTATCCACTGTGGTTGTGGCTCTTTGCCTGCAAACAGTGGCCTCCTTGAGTTCTGGGATCATATTCTATTAATCTTTGTAGCCCCAGAGCCTGGCCCAGTGTCTGGCACACCAGAGGTGTTCCGTAAATGTTTGCTAGATTGAATTAAATCTGTATCCTGCAGCTTTCACTCTTGCTGCCCTTCCCTAGACTGCTAGCCACAGCAGGGTACAAGAGGATTAGAAGGGAGTTTGTGGAGCAGAACTCAGATTAGAGCATTCGAGCGCTACGGGGCTGCTCCTCTCTGCAGAGTCTTTGTCTTCGTGCAATCTCGTGAGAGTTTCCTAAATTGGAACAGTCAGTGATGTTGCATCCAAATCATTCAGCTAAGCCCTCAGAGGCATTTACCAGAAATCACACCAACATAAACAGCTCAATTAGAGAAGGGGTGCAAATCCTCCTCCTTTTTATAAAGTGGAGCAAGTATCCTGTTGGAAAAAAAGAAAAAATGAAAAAGACAGTCATTTGAGACGGCACTTTCCAGATTACTGAACAGAACATGCTGGTTTTGATTACGGGTAGTGGTCCTGTCTGTTTTCCTTTCTGCCCTAGTTCTTTCCAATGGGTGGAATCAAGACCCAGTGTTTTCACCCATCTTTGCAAAAAAGGATGAATCTGAGCCATCTCCAGAAGTGAAGCATGCATTGTGGGATCTGTTGAGTTTTGATTTTTTTTTTAAGAGTTAGGATGTTGCTGTGTGGTCCAGGCTGGAGTGTAGTGACTATTCACAAGTGCTATCATGGTGCACTACAGCCTCAGACTCCTGGGTTCAAGTGATCCTCCTGCCTCAGCCTCCAGAGTAGCTGACATTACAGGTACGTGCCACCAAGAAGGTGAAGGGTGTGTTTGGCCAACATTCATTTAGCCTATTTGAATATTCATAAGGGTATGATCTGAAACTCCTAGAATAGGCTCAGCTTCCCAGAAATTCTAACTGAGTGGAACTAAAATAGTGAACATGTATTCTAAGGACTCACTAATGTTTGTCAGAGGGTTACCTGCCCCTCTCTCATTAGCTCTCAGAGTCTTACTGTCATTACTAGAACAACAGAATAGGCCCTAGGAGACACAGAAAATGCCAACTGGCATAATTTATATCTTCACTCCTTGTGAGTACTATCATGGTTAGGTTAGCTTCAAATTTGTAAGAATAAATAACTTCATTAACTCTCATTACATGCATTTAATTGTAACCTGTTTTAAAATGCCCAGTTAATCATATTCAGTGGGTCATTCAGTTATAGAAACAAACTTAGTGCGTACTCAGTGCTAAGGTCTCTGCTTTTCTTTTAGTCCATCATAAAAGGATGCTTCTGCTGGGCATGGTGGCTTACGCTTATAAATCTTAGCACTTTGAGAGGCCGAGGTGGGAGGATTGCTTGAGGCCAGGAGTTCAAGACCAGCCCCAGCAACATAACAAGACCTCATCTCTACAAAAAATTTTAAAATTAGCCAGACATAGTGGTGCCCACCTATAGTCCCAGCTACTCAGGAAGCTGAGACAGAAAGATTGCTTGAGCCCACAAGCTTGAGGTTGGAGTGAGCTGTGATCACACCAGCCTGGGTGACAGAGTGAGACGCTGTCTCAAATAAAAAGAGGGAGGACTCCTGTTTGTGACTCATTCAGTAGAAACTGTACTTTGAGTACATACACAACCATACTATTTCTCACTTCCAGTAAAAATTCAATAAATTACAAGAGATCTTCAAGACTT
This sequence comes from Cebus imitator, assembly GCF_001604975.1. Lineage (NCBI taxonomy): Eukaryota > Metazoa > Chordata > Mammalia > Primates > Cebidae > Cebus > Cebus imitator. The sequence goes on along the minus strand of NW_016107514.1, from coordinate 1,159,249 downwards.
TATTAAAATTAGGCTTTGTGTTAGATGATTTTGCCCAACTGTAGGCTAATGTAAGTGCTCTCAGCGTGTTGAAGGCAGGCAAAGCTAACCTATGATGTTCAGTAGGTGAGGAGTATTAGGCACATTTTCAACTTACAGTATGTTCAACTTACGATGGGCTTATTGGGAGACAACCCATCAGAGATTGAGGAGCATCTGAATATTTTGTGTTTATGGCTAAAGAACTGTCCTCAAATTCTCAATAATTCAGTTCAGCCCTCTGTTTGGTCTTCTAAATTCACTGTGAAGACAGATATTTGCATGCATAATCAATCTGTGTATGTTGGCCCCATAACACATTGAGTTACTACTACAACAATTTTATTATTATATCAGTACTACTATATGGCATGGACAGGCCTTTGTCCAGTGAAGCTGGTGGTTCTTAACATGTAGCTAGTTGCAGTCACTTTTCAGATCAAAGAAAGCCAGGTACCTTCTCTCCAGAAAAGCTTCACATGCTTCACACATTATTTTACCTATAATTTTAGGAGGTGCAAAAAGTTAATATCCCTCTAAAGCAGCTGTCAGCAAACTTTTTCTGTAAGAGCCAGATAGCAAATACTTTAGACTTTGTAAGTCACGAGGTAAAACCTTGGACATTGTGTATGTGCTTATATAAGAGAGAAAACAAATTCCCTCAGACTTTACTTGATAACATTCAAAATATAGTAATAGTAATTGAGTATCATATTTTTGTAATGCAGGTCTACTAATGGGAAGAATGGACTTGGCAGGAAAGGAAAAATATTTCACCTACTTGTGATTGAAAGTTAGCAATCCCTATCATCATATCCAGGGCAGATGTTTGTTTCTAAGACCATTCTTAGCTTGAGGGCCTTAGGAGCCCAGGCAGTGGGCTGGATTTGGCCTAAGGGCTGGTCTGCTAATACCTGTTCTAAAGAGCTAGAGACCGAGGCCTAGGCTGTTTTCAGGAGCCCTGCTGTGACTGTGCATAGGGCTGACCCCAAGTAGAAACTGCTCTTGGCTCTGGACCCTGGCAGTAGGAATCAGGTCTACACAGCAGCAGCCTCCAGAGCCAGCAAAGATTCCTGGTACAATGTTCTCCCAGCAGGGCTGGCTGGCTGCTAAATTGGGGCCACATTCCCACTGCTTGGAGCTGGAACCAGGAACGAGAAGTATATTAAATTCTATTAACCTACATTCTATGACCTCAATAAAACTTTCTCCATAATCAGCAAGAATAACAATGCATAAGGAAAGAAATTCCTTTGCCCAGTGTTTGAAAATTGAGTTGTAAAAAGTGCATCAATGGATCAGGCTTTTTAATGAATAAAATTGTTTTCTTAATCTGCAGTTATCTTTCAATCAATAGACACTTTCAGAAACAAAAAAACCACCACCATCTTGAAAATTTTAAAAAGCTTAGAATACATCACAATAAACTAATCAAGAGGCAGTGTTCAGCCAAAGCAATTATGTGAAAACGTTAGTCTTGTCCTCACACAGTTCATCTCTTCCTACTTAAAACATTCCATGGTAACAGTCAATCACGAGAGAAATGTAATTCTATATAATGTTTTTCAGGCCGAAAATGTATGAAAAGCTGAGGCCACAAAGAAGAACCATAAATGCATTTCATTGTCGGCTGGAACCTGTCATTTTATTTCGGTAATGGTTAAATAAATAAATAAATGCGACTCCCTTGACTCGAGATGGGCCGCACGGTTTGTGGCAAACTTGGTGCAAGTTCTCCACCTAGTGGATGTTTTGAAAAGTGTAATAAACTATAAATGTGCATGCCTGCTTGTGATACAGACACAGAGATAAAGACACCAAGGGTAGTGGTGACCGGACTCCATATCAGTCAGTGACATCCTACCAGATGTTCATCTTCCTTCTTTGCTATTTTTCCTCTTCCATCCAGGCGCTGCAGAGTCCAGTGTGATCCGCCTGCCCCAGGCAGCCGCTTGGAGGGATCGCGCCACGCCAGGGCCCAGCCCTGGTCTTGAGTCTCGAGAGTGGGCCCATGCCTTGCCTGGAATCGGGCACCACGACTATTCCATCTGCAGTGCTGCCACCAGCACTGGGGTGGCCAATGACAAGGCTGGCTGGCTTCTGCGGAGTGAGCCCTTCGCTCTTCCTGCTTGCTCAGTGCCTCGGGCATGGTGGAGGCGCTCCTGCAGGCTCTAATGAGAGAAGAAGACCTCCATGCCGGTGCCCAGCCACTCACTTCTGCCCCAGACCTGCCTGTCCGTGACAGTCCAGGCTTTCTCCTTGCAGGCCTAGGCCAACCAGCCCAGCCACCGGCCCCAGTTCAGGAATCCCTGCCATTCTCCTTAGCGCTCAGTGGATGATGAGGTGCACCCCCCAACTCACCACCCCTTGGCCTTCCTGTTACCTCTGTGGCTCAGGGCCAGCCTCAGAGAGGCTGCAGTGCAGCAGCAGTCCAGTGTGGGCTTGCATCTTATCCCACGCTGACCCATCCACAAACCAAACTTGGCCTTTCTCCTCCTCCGCCACCAGAGGATCAAGAAGGACCCCCACCATGCAGACACAGGAAAAAGGGGAAGAACTGGTATGCCCGTGGTGGAAGAATGGGGGTCTGAAGTCCCACTTTTGGGTTTTTTTTTCCATTCTTTATTTTTCTCAAAACTTTTGAAATGAAATCTCTTTTTGTATCTCAAACTGATTCTAGTCCTAGAACTCCAATGTTAGGTGATGAAATGGAGAAGAGGTGTGGGAAGAACAGGAGAGGAATAAGAAATGATCAAAGGGAAGAAATAGCTGCACTGGAGGATTTGCATGGGCCGTATCTGGAGAGAGGATGAAAGAGTAGAAAATGGAGAACTTTCTCCACTTGCCTTCCACGCTTCATGCTTTTTAAATTTTATTTTATTCTTAGAGACAAAGTCTGCTCTGTCACCCAGACTGGAAGGCAGTGGCTCAGTCATAGCTCATTACAGTCTCCACCTCCCAGGCTCACACCATCCTCCCACCTCCGCCTTTTAGTAGGTGGGACTACAGGTGCATGCCACCACATCTGGCCATTTTTTAAAATTATTATTTGCAGAGATGGGGTCTCACTGTATTGCGCATGCTGGTACTGAACTCCTAAGCTCAAGCAATCCTCCTGTCTCTGCTTCCCAAAGTGTTGGGGTTATATGCAAGATCCACCGGGTACAGCACATTATGCTTTCTTTTTTCCTTTTTCTTTCTTTCTCTCCCTTTCTTTTCTTTCTTTCTTCCTTCCTTCCTTCCTTCCCTTCCTTCCTTCCTTCCTTTCTTCCTTCTTTCCTTCCTTCCTTCCTTCCCTCTTTCTTTCTTTTCTCTTTCTTTCTCTTTCTTTCTTCCTTCCTTCCTTCCTTCCTTCCTTCCTTTCTTTCCTTTTCTTTCTTTCTTTCTTTCTTTCTTTCTTTCTTTCTTTCTTTCTTTCTTTCTTTCTTTCTTTCTTCTTTCTCTTTCTTTCTTCTTTCTTTCTTTCTTTTTCTTTCTTTGATACGGAGTCTCACTTTGTTGCCCAGGCTGGAGTGCAGCAGCATGATCTCTGCTCACTGCAACCTCTGCCTCCCAGGTTCAAGGAATTTTCCTGTCTCAGCCTCCCAAGTAGCTGAGGCTGCAGGCACATGCCACCACACCAGGTTTTTGTTTTGTTTTGCTTGTTTTTTTAGTAGAGATAGGGTTTCACCATATTGGTCAGGCTGGTTTCAAACTCCTGACCTCACCTGATCCACACACCTTGGCCTCCCAAAGTTCTGGGATTACAGGCACGAGCCACCGCTCCTGGCCTACACCATGCTTTCTGATTTTCCATATTCCCCTTCTCAGATTCCTTTGGTTCCTAAGGACCCTAAGGGCTGGAGTGTCCCAGAGTGCAGTCCCCAGTCTCCTTTCCACACTTGGTGGTGTCACCCCATCTTGTGACTTTAAGTATATTTTCTAGGCTTGTAAGTCCCCAATTTACATCTCCAGCTCAGACCTCCCCTGTCCTGCAGACTTGCATACCCCACTCCCTCCTCGCCTTGTCATCTGGATGGCCTGCGGGCATCTCACAATTCAGCCGTCCACAACTAAGCTTCTGTTGTTCCCAGTCTTCTGTGTCTCAGTAATGACTTTATTTTTTCCAGTTGCTCAGGCCAGAAACGTAGAGTCACCCTTGATTCCTCTTTTCCCCTCACCCCCACATCTGATCAATAAGCAAATCCTGTCACAGTGTCTTTAAAACACAGGCAGAATCCAGTCATTTCTGCGGCAGCCATTGTGGTCAAGTCATCATCCACTGCTGTGTGCCTAAAGCATCCGAACAGATCTTCTTGCCTCTCTCTTTGCCTTTTTTGTGTGTTCTTCATGCTGCAGCCAGCATTGTGTTGTTAACGTGAAGTCAGGTTGTGTCAGGCTGGAGTGCTGGTGCATACCTGTGGTCTCAGCTACTCAGGAGGCTAAGGCAGGAAGATTGCTTGAGCATGGAAGTTTAAGGCTACCATGAGCTATGACTGCACTTGTGAATAGCCACTGCAAGCCTGGGCCCAGTGGCTCACTCCTGTAATCCCAGCACTTGGGAAGGCCGAGGTGGGCAGATCACTTGAGGTCAGGAGTTTGAGACCAGCCTGATTAACATGATGAAACCCCGTCCCTAATAGAAATTTTAAAAAAGAAAAAATAGCCACTGCACTCCAGCTTGGGCAACATAGCAAGACCTCATCTCTGAAATATAAAGGGGAAAAAATTTTTTTAAATAAAATTTTAAAAAAATTTTTGAGAAACGATCTCACTCTGTTGTCCAGACTGAAGTGCAGTGGCACAATCATGGCTCACTGCATCTCAGCCTCGTAGGCCCAAGTAGTCATCCTGCCTGAGCCTCCAGAGTAGCTGAGACTACAGGTGCATACCACCATATTCAGCTCATTTTTTTTATTTGTAGAAATGGGTTCTGCTATGTTGCCTAGGCTGATCTTAAACTCCTGGGCTCAAACAATTCCCCTGCCTCGGCCTCCCAAAATGCTGGGATCATGGGTGTGAGCTACCATGCGTGGCTTAAAATAATTTTTTTAAATCCTATGTCATTACCTGGGCCTGTGATGCACCCGACCTCGCCTCTTTATTCCTGAACAACACAGGCAAGCCCTTCACACCTGCCCTTCCTGCCGCCTGCGTGCTCTGCCCCAGGAGTCTGCAGATCCTTTGCTTCTTTCAGATTTTTATTCAAATTTCACCTCTGAAAGGCCTCCTGATAAGGTCTAACTTTAAATTAAAAAAAAAAAAAATCACCCCACTGTTCTTTGTAGTGGGTTGAATTGTGCTCCCCCAAAACGTATATCTGCATCCTAACACCCAGAATCTATTATTGTGCCCTTATTTGGAAAGAGGATCTTTGTAGATTAAACTAAGTTATGGGTCTTGAGATCATGTCAGATTATCCAGGTGAACCATAAATCCAATGACAAGTGTCCTGATAAAAGACAGAAGAGAAGACACAGAGACCTAGAAGGAGAGGCCATATGAAGATATATTACTCTCCAACATAAAATGTACTTATCAAGTTTATTGACTTTCTACCCTACTAATCAATAAGCTAAAGAAGGCAGAGATGATTGGTTTTGTTCACTGCTGTATTCCCAGCATGTAGAACAGTGTCTGGGACCTAAGATGTGTTCCATAAACATTCATTGATTAAGAAAACAAATAGGTGGGCCGGACACAGTGGCTCACGCCTATAATCCCAGCACTTTGGGAGGCCAAGGTGGGCACATCACAAGTCAGGAGATCGAGACCATCCTGGTTCACATGGTGAAGCCCTGTCTGTACTAAAAATGAAAAAAAAAAAAAAAAATTAGCCGGCGTGGTGGTGCATGACTGTAGTCCCAGCTACTTGGGAAGCCGAGGCAGGAAAACCACTTGAACCCAGGAGGCAGAGATTGCAGTGAGCCAAGAATGAGCCACTGCACTCTAGCCTAAGCAACAGAATGAGATTCCATCTCAACAACAACAAACAAAAAAAAAAAAGGAAAGAAAACAAATAGATGAATGAGTGACAGGTCCCAAATATTGTGCCTGAGTACACAGGAGAATTGTGGATCTATTGATAAACACATAGAAAGAAATAAAAAAAAAGGATTGAACCAGGGTAGCTACACAAGGTTCATTTAGGAGTTGATCAGTTTGCTGTGACAGACGTACCAGTGGAAATGTATTTGCTTTCCTCATTCAGGATTCACTTGTCCAGCTAGCTTTAACAGAATTTTGAAAGATTTACACCATTACCTTAATGAGATAATTAATAAGACAAAAACAGAAGAAACCTAACAGGTATTGGAGATACTGAACGGATGTTTGGGTGAAATGTCATTGTCAAAGACACATAGTAACTCCTTCAAAATCCTATTTTAGCCAGCCTCTCTTGCACAGGCCATTTTATTCTCTGAGTTCAAAGTTGATTTGTTGATTGACAGATGGATTGGTTTCACCTCCAATGTTTTCCCCTTTCTATCTATTGTGGCAATGTAGTGATCAGGAAGGCAGCCAAGACTCAAATTATGTAAAGGACAAGGGAAGGTCTAGAAGGCCAGCAGATCCAGAGGAGACACTGAAACTGCAGAACTCCCAGCAGCCCTGGCCTCAGAGCACATGTCCTCACCAAGAGCTGCCCACAGCCTGAGTCCTGAAGCAGGAGGGGGACTCCAAGGGGCCTGCGCGCACTTCGGGGCACGCAGGACTGGGTGTGGGGTCAGGATGCACTTCCACCTAAATTCCCCCCGTCACTCTCTATTTACACTTTCAGAGAAACCTCTCTAGTAACAAACTGTAGAAATGATCCCTGAAAGTATAGTCTTGTCACTCTCTACTTAATGAGGTACTTGTACTAGTGAGGGTGCTTTCCAAAATAATTTTTTTGCCATTTTATAAATTCTCCCCTTACTTGTCGAAAAAAAATAAAGAATCTCATAATAGTTCATAGGTCTTAAAGGTGGAATAGCTCTCACCTTCCTGCATGCCTTTGAAGTTTTAGGACATCTTTGAAATGGTACAGTGGCAGTGAGAGAGATACAGATGGGAATCCAGTTTCCTTATTTGCATTGTGTGATCTGTAGAGTCATAGTGATCGCCTTACAGAAGCCAAAAGGCCCTCATGGTTAGCATTTGATCCTACCTCCTCTCACAGAGGTGTGGAAACGCAGGAGGCACTGGCCCGGCTGGGCTCAGAACACCCCATCTTCTTGGCAGCCAGCAGGAAGCACCCCGTCTTCACCATACAGCTTCCACCTGAGCCTCAGAGTGTTTTTGAAACCATCAGAGCTGAAAAACAGTTCTCATAAATGTGAGAAAATATTAGCTTCATGGATGAAATCTGTATTTTGTATTGATATTTTAATGGGCATTGAGTGATGAGATTAAACATTTTCCCACAGTATCTGGTATATACTTTACAACTCAATGCTCTGACATATAATAAAGCCGTTTTTTATTTTTTTTAATTTTTGAGTTTTTTATTTCCACAGTTAAACTAAAACAAAAAACTTGCATTGTTCTTAATTACTGTATTTTTCACCATGAGTGCTAGATTGTACTTGTATATTTCACATCGGTTTAAGAACACTATATTTATTAACATGTTTTTTATGACAGAAATGTTTTTGCTTTATTTAAATAAAATGCCTAGCACCTATTGTGGATGGAAAGTGACTTCTGAATTCTCAAAACATTTACAGGTAAAAGCAGCCAGTGCAGACTGCTCCTGTACCCCTCTGGAAAGGAAGCAGCATTCCTGTATAAGCCATAGACCTGACGACAAATAAAACCTCCTTGGGACCAAATTGTGGGAGTAATTTTCCATAAAGAAAAGAAAACAGATATATTTTATTATGTATATTTTCCTTTCTGTGGAAAATATGTTATTTATATATTACGTAGTCATATTAAACCTGACTTCTCAGACCACATTTTAAAAATAGATTGTGGTCGTTTTATTGCACGTGTTCTATATTCACAGGAGTCAGAATTTTGAGTGTTTGTTTCTCATAAACTCCATGCTTTGGCCTACAGGAAAGCAACACTGTGAAGAGACACCTGACTCCTGAGCAGGCACTGCAAGCGAGGCATTGAGAGAGCTCAGACCTCCCTGTGAGCTGAGCTCGCTGCGGCTCCAGGCGTAATCAGGACCTACCCTACGGAGCTAGAGTTTCATCTCTCTAGGCATTTGCTAAACCACACTAATTCACACAATGCTGCTAATGGGTGACAATTAACTCACTGTCTCTTCCAGGGCATTTGTATTGCTTACAATGAGTGAATCTCTAACTGGCAGGACATTAATCCCGGGTCTGTACATAAGCCTAGAGGAGAAATTCATAGACAGGACATCTCTAGCTCTTGATGAAGGTTTTCTTGCCTGACTTCAACACTGCATCTGACCACAGAATCATTACTTGCCACCCTGAGAGCTAGAGCCATGAGCTAATCTCAGAAAAAGGCAACCACAAGGTACCTATTTTTTTTTTCCTTTTTTGAGAAGGGGTCTGTTTCTGTCGCCCAGGCTGGAGTGCAGTGGCACCATCACAGCTCACTGCAGCCTCGACCCCCTTGGCTCAAGGGATCCTCTCATCTCTCAGCTTCCTGAGTAGCTGGTACTATAGGCATGCACCATCACACCTGGCTAATTTTTGTGTGTTTTGTAGAGATCAGATTCCACCATGTTGTCCAAGTTGCTCTCAAACTCATGGGCTTAAGTGACCCACCTGATTTCCCAAAGTGTTAGGATTACAGGCATGAGCCACAGCACTCAGCCCTAAATTTCATTCCAGTTAAATTGGGGGTTTAGAGTGTCAAATTAATCTGTAATCCACTTCCATGTGGCCATCAGCTGCTAAATCTTAAATCTGTGTCATTGGACACATTTTTGATTTCCCTAAACCCGTTTCTTCTTGTGTAAAATGGGGATAATATTGGCAGGAATTTTGTAATTACAGCAATGTTAAGATCTTAGCACAGAGCCCAAAACACAGAAAAAGCCCAATAAATGGTAGCTAGCATCACGAGTTGAAACTAATTTGTTTTAGAGTCATAACATCTCAGGCTAGAAGGGACCTTCATGGTCTCCCAGTCCAACTGCGCAGCCAAGCAGTCGTGTCTCTGCAGGATACCTTCCAAGATACTCAACATTTGACATAAAACTCTTCCATTGGGATTATTGGCATTAGAGGTGAGGAGGAGGGAAAGTGGTGTGAAGGCATATTTGCCAAAATGGGCTGTATGAAAATATAACCTGACTTTTCTTGCACAGTTGGATTTCTGAGCACAGAAGTGTTGCAAGTTATCCTACTGGAATGAAATGTAAACTCCAATCTGAGGTGTTACTTTGTGAAAGGCACTTTGAAAACAAACTCCCTCTCAAATATCTTATAAACCACAGCTGTTAAAATCCAGAGGTACCCAGTTAGGTAGTAGAGATTTCTTTCCAACACAACTAATAAATGAGAGCCTGCTCTGAAAACCTCGGCATGCATCACTTAAGCCTGGGAGTTGCACAGTGACACTCAGCTGGTGCCTGGCACTGGCAGAGATTATCACTGAAGCATTGAAGGCTATGCCAGGAATCACAACATTGCCACCTGCGTTCTGGCTGGGAATCACAAGCCTGCCAGGAAAAGTCGATGCAAGCCCTCCGTGTCCTTCCTCAGCGCAGGGGGCTGGAGGGCACTGTTAGGGCTCGGCTCCACCCCCCACCTGCCATTCGACCTTGTTCCTGAGTCATTGTCCTCCCAGAGCCTCAGTGTGTTCACTCACCAAGTGGTGACAATTGGGAACACCTGCCTTCCCTACCTGATTATTAAGGGCTTTAATGAATTTCATAAAGTGCTTTTATATCCTTGACAGAACATTTCTATCCCAGTGCAGGGAAAAAACCATTATCATTATTGACCTCTGAGCCAAAGAGAGATATTTTTCAGGCTTCTTTACTGATAAAATGGTAGTATCAAATGTATATATAATGTTTTTCATCATAGACACAAACACAAAATTTTAAAGTTCACAATTTTGAAATATGAATTTGTTGCATTATTCAATGTTGCCAGTTACAGTAGAGTTGCTCTAATGATTCTAAGTGCAGATGGCCAGAGCTGGCCTCAGGTTCTCAGTTCATTAAACAGTCCTTCCTTTGACCAACAGGCCTCTCATTGTAAGGCAGCCTGGGCCTCAGCTGATGTCAAAAGCCCCATTCTACCCCAGGGGGATTGTTTGCATAAAGGATGCCCCTGCGTATTCTGCTGCAGATAGGGGTGGGGCTGGCTCTGCAGATGTCACTGCCACCAGCACTGTCACTTTTGCTCATCACAGGATCTTGGGTCTCTTTCCAGAGGCTTGCACAAAGCTCGATTCAGAGTTCGCCTGTGACTGATGCACACTTGGCCTGCAGATGGACAGAAGAGGAGGAAAAGGCATCCCAGTGTTCTTCCCCGCTTGCCTGGGAAAGCTTGGGAATTCTTGGCCTCTTTACCAGCTTGGACTCAGGCTGAAAAACAAATCAGAAAGTTGCCAATGGTTTCATTCAGTCTACAAAGCTGGGTTAATGTGATTCTGTGAGTGAAACCATCAATACACAAAAGTCAGGAAATCCAAGGTTACCATTCCCACCAGCCACACAGGCTCTCTGCACAGGTGACCCTGTGCCCCTGTTGGGGCTCCAAACTGCATCCTTGGCAAAACACAGAGCCACAGGGTGTCAACCTAGGAGCACGTCAGCCTTCGGGGACTCAGCCATGGGGAAAACGTTCTTTGCATTCATGACACTATAATTTCAGCTCTTAAAAATATTCATTTGTTTTTGAATTCACTTTTAAATGTAGTATCATATATTTACTGAAAAGTGTACAAATACTCAGTGAGCAAGTCAGTGAATTTTCAACAACATGAATACACCCATGAAATCAATATCTAGGCAAGAAATCAGGCAATGCCAGCACACAAGGAGGCCCCAGTCTGCCTCTTTCCCATCTCTAATATGATGATAAGACCAGACTATAAATATTAACAAAGGAATGGATGTAAATAGACTCTGGAATTCTAGAAAAGGTTAGAAGATCCTGTTTGAAAGTATCTCCTGAAATTCAGATTCCTAGGAACACTGGCAGACATTGCTATCATTAGAATTCTCACCCAGCTAGCAGAATAAAGCTTAAAATTCCACAGGCACTATCTCCAGAGATGGTTGTATAGCACCTGTGCCCTTTCTTCAGATAGGCAGATACTCCCAGAAGAGGAAGCATACGTGACGGTGTTTCCAATCAAGGACACCATGAGAAGCTCTGCAGAGCAGGTCAGTGCTGGCTCCACCCTGGGCCTCTGAGTCAGATGTCAGGCCTGGCCATGTAAATTTCAAAAACTTCCCAAAGAGATTCTGAAGTGCATCCCTGGGTGAGAACAACTCTCTCAAACTGTTATGCATTTTCTTCTTCCGTTACACACTTTCCAAACCCATTCCCTCTGACAACAAAATAATGAAACCCAGCAAAGGCTCAGGAAGAGGGTCGAGTGAGTTTATTCTCCTTCTTCCTTACTCTATCTGGGCTTATATTGCCTAATCGAATGCCACTTGGCTTCAGTTACCCACAGGATTGGACAAAATCTCAACCTCCAGAGATGAGCTCCTTTCTGTATATAACCCCAGGCCGTTGTGCGTGTCTAAAATGCTCTGTTCTCTTCTCCACACAGCAAACTCCTACATGTTTTGCAAAACCCAGACTAATTGTCTCCACTCTGTTTCCTGACTGAGTCCTTCTGTGCTCCCTAATATCCCATTAAAGGCCTCTTCACAGCTGTCAATGGCCTCGACAGTTCTTGGTGCACCGCATTGTAATGACCTTTTGAGTTGCCTGCACCACCAAATAGACTGGGATTTTCCTCTTTCCACCTCTGCATTCTCATGGCCTAGAATGGACCCTGGAATATGCTGAATCTATAAACAATGGATGTGTGCATGGATGGATGGAGGGATGGATACTTAGAAGTGCTTCGTAAAGTGCAAACCATTTCATTTCCATTCACTCTGTAACTAAAACACACAAATGGCTACCTAGAACTCAAACATCCCTTTTTCCCTAGACTCCATGTTTCTCATCCTCCAAGTAGAGAGCAATTCTTTTCCATTTCAACAGAAACTAGACACTCTCGGCCTTCACTCTGTATTATAATTGCCAGCAAAATTTTATCTTTCTTTCCAGCATCATTATTCTCTGAGACTTACTTCCAAAGCTTAACATCACCATGGGCCTTTTGCCTCTCTCTTTTATCCTAACAAGCAAACATAGAGCAAATAGGCCCTTTGGGCTGGGGGTGGGAGGGGTCCTACAAAGTGTGCCTGAGAACATCCACCCAGGAACAATGGCATCAAGGCCAACCCACGCCTGCACTGTGGCTCAGCAGGTGGTGCAGTGCCTGTTGGGTATATATACACAGCAATGGATTTCTTGGAAAGACTGAGCTTCAGCTAGCCCAGGAGGTGACAGTGAGCTGAGAGTTCTACACACAGAGCTGCCCCACAGTGGCTGGTGGTTTCCTTTACGGAGGAAATGTTTTGGAATCCCAGTTCTAGCATGTGATGGTTTTCCTATATGCCAAGAGCAGCCATGTGGCAGAGGCATATTCAGAATAAGGCATTTGAGTACATGAAGAAATTGGAATAAAAACTGTTAAGTTAGAAGGAGAGAGAATTGAACAGGCGGAGATATGTGATATTAACAAAGATGTGTCTTAAAGTGATGTGAATGAGGATGTTCCTCACCATGGGAAGCAGTATGGGAAGGTTTAAACAGGAACGGTGGCTCACACCTGTAATCCCAGCACTTTGGGAGGCCGGTGGATCACTTGAGGTCAGGAGTTCAAGACCAGCATGGCCAACATGGCAAAACGCCATCTCTACTAAAAATACAAAAAAATTAGTTGGGCATGTTGTTGGGCGCCTGTAATCGCAGCTTCTTAGGAGGCTGAGAGGGGAGAATCACTTGAACCCGAGAGGCAGAGGTTGCAATGAGCCAAGATCATGCCACTGCACTCCAGCCCAGGTGAAAGAGTGAGACTCTGTGTCAAAAAATAATAATCCTAAAATAAAACAAAATAAAGCATGTAAATAGCATTATTAATAATGTGTTAGTTCTAACACAGAATACTAGAGACCACATACATCTAACCCCTAATTTTATATAAGGCAACTGAAGTACCAAGACAACCACCAATAACTTTCACAGCAGGGTTGATCATGATTTCCACTTTATAGCTCAATTTAAATGTTATCCAGACCTACCCAACCTCAATAATTCCCACCTGGTGTCTGTTATGATGTCTCATGTATTCCCACCATTTTTTCATTTCTTTGAGGAACAATATCATGTTTCCAGAAAGCACACATTAAAAACAAATCTGTTGTCAAATTGACTGGCAGCCCACAAAGTAAATCTCTCGTACTGTAGAAGTCGAGGTCATAAAAATTAAAAACAAAAAGGCTGATGAACTGTTTCAGATGGAAAAAAGAAAGAGATAACAACTAAATGAAATGTGGGACCCTGGGTTGGATAGCGGCTCCTGGACCAGGAAAACAACTATTTTCTTTTCCTAAAAAGAACATAAGAGAAATAGTTAATACAATTCAAATAAGATCTACAGATTAATTGTGTCACTTTCCTGAGTTTATCATTATAGAGGAGGATGGTCTTGTTTTTGGAGAACACACACTGAAGTATTGTGGGTGAAAGAGCACAGGCCAGTCTTTTTTTTTTTTTTTTTGAGACAGAGTCTTGCTCTGTTGCCCATGCTGGAGTGCAGTGGTGTGATCATGGTTCATGGCAACCTCCATCTCCCAGGTTCAAGTAATTCTCCTGCCTCAGCCTCCCGAGTAGCTGGGATTATTGGCACCCATCACCACGCCCAGCTAATTTTTGTATTTTTAGTAGAGACAGGGTTTCACCATATTGGTCAGGCTAGTCTAGAACTCCTGACCTCAGGTGATCCGCCCGCCTCGACCTCCCAAAGTGCTGGGATTACAGGCATGAGCCACTGCACCTAGCCAAGCCACATATCTGAAAGTCACCTTTGTGCGTCTCAGCAGGAATAATGGGACAAGTACCTGCAAGGATAGCATGCCCAACTGGGAGGCAGTGCAGAGCCTCAGCGATGCAGCCCTTGTGCCGCCAGATTCCCCCCTCGTGATGACATGCAAGTGTTTACACATTGCTTAACACCTCCACTGTCCTTCCTTTCATCAGCTCAAGGTGTGAAGAAAAATACTAGTGGTCAACAATTATGAAAACCTTCGTCAGTGCCAGGCACTTTTTCAAGCACCTCACCTACACTACCAACAACCTTTTACAAATAAGAAGACTGAGGCACAGAGAGCGAAGCGATTTGCTCAAGGTCACATAGCTGAGTGTAACCAAAACTGAATCACTACCTTGCGCCATGTCTCAGCTCCTAGCATTTCTATGAAACATAATTGAAATCTGTCAAGCACTGAATTTAGTGTCCATGGGCAGGAAGTGCTCAGTAGAGGTTAGCTTAATCATCAATGTCAACTTCACCACCACCATGAGTGAAAGATACGCTGAAGTACCCAGGCATCAGCTGAATCCTAAGTCCTCAGCGCTAAGGTTCACTTCCTCTCTAGCTGCTGAATAGAGTTTCATCAAATCATGCAATCCATAAGCTAAACCCCAGACATCTCAGAAGAGCTAAAGAAAAACTAGGAGTAACAGAAGTGAATATTTTCTTTCTTGGAACAATTGATAACTTTGTAGGTTCGTTTCATAAAACTTGACTGCATGATTCATTTAGCGTTGAGGATATTTTCCACACTATTTGGATTCCTTTTCAGGGCACCACAAAACTGGTGGGAAAACATTTATATTCAACCATAACTGTGGGATAGACATTTCGGGCATGTATTTGGGTTTTTCTCTAGAAATCATGCTAATATATCTTGTCTAGTAAAAGATACTGGATGCCACTCACAAGTCACTTTGCTGTTTTTTAGATTTTTGATTCTGTACAGACTGGACTTTGATGGTGTATTCGTTCATTTTCACACTGCTATAAAGAACTATCTGGGACTGAGTAATTTATGAAGAAGAGGTTCAACTGACTCACGTTTCCACAGGCTTAACAGGAAGCATGACTGAGTGGCCTCAGGAAACTTACAATCATGGTGGAAGGTGAAGGGGAAGCAAGCGCATCTTACACGGCGGAGCAGGAGAGAGAGAGAGCAAAGAGGAAACTGCCACACACTTTCAAACAACCAGATCTCATGAGAACTCACTCACTATCATGAGAACAGCCAGGGGAAAGTCCGCCCCATGATCCAATCACCTCATACCAGGTCCCTCCTCCTGTAATCCCACATGGGGAATTACAATTCAAGATGACATTTGGGTGGGGGCACAGAGCCAAACCATATCAGATGGGTTTTTTGGTTGTTTTTATTTGTTTGATTTGGTTTAGGGTTTGGGTTGTTGTTTGTCTTTTTTTTTTTTTTTTTTTTTTTTTTTTTTTTTTTTTTGAGACAGGGTCTGGCTCTGTCACCCAGGCTGGAGTGCAATGGTACAGTCTGGGATCACCGCAACCTCCACCTCCCAGGCTCAAACCATCCACCCATCTCAGCCTCCTGGGTAGCTAGGACTACAGGCATGTGTCACCACATCCAGCTAATTTGTGTGTGTGTGTATTTTTGGTAGAGACAGAGTTTCACCATCTTGCCCAGCCTGGTCTCTAACTCCTGGGCTCAATCAAACCTCTACTTCAGCCTCCCAAAGTGCTGGGATTACAGGCATGAGCCATTGCACCCAGCCTGCTTTTGTTTTTTGAGGCAGGATCTCACCCTGCTGCCCAAGTTGGAATATACTGTAATGGGGGCGATCTCAGCTCACTGCAACCTTGACCTCCTAGGTTCAAGTGATTTTCCCACCTCAGCCTCCCAAGTAGCTGGGACAGCAGATGCATGCCAACACATCCAGCCAATTTTAAAATTTTTTTAGAGACAGGATATCCCTATGTTGCCCAGGCTGGTCTCGAATTCCTGGGCTCAAGTGATCCTCCCACCTTGGCCTACCAAAGTGCTGGGATTACAGACCCAACACATCACGCCCAGTTGCTTTGATGGTTTCTACTTGGTTGGTGCTGATACTGAATGAATGAGCCATCCAGTCATGCCGCTAAGTTCAAAAAGACACTGGATTTGTCAGCTGGGTGGCTGTAACAAAGCCCCACAAATCAGATGGCTTAAACAACAGGAATATGTATTCTCCAAGTTCTGGAGGCTAGATATCCAAAATCAAGACATTGGCGGGTTGTTTCTTCTGAGGCCTCTCTCCTTGAGTGGTACAGATCCATCTTTTCCCTGCGTCTTTATACGATCTTCCCTCTGTGTGGGTCTGTGTCCTTATTTCCTCTCTGAATAAAGACACCAGTCATGTGAGATGCAGCCCGCAATACCAACCTCATTTCAACTAATCACCTCTGTAAAAGCATCTCCAAATACAATCAACTTTCTGAGGTTCTGGGTTAGGACATCGACATATGAATTTGGGGTGGAGACCAAATTTCACCCATAACAGAGACTTAGAGAGGAAGACAGAACCCATACAATGTATCTTCAATTCTGGGAATGAATATTCCCTGGAAGCTTACTATTTGCAAAATATTACTTCTAGCTTCTGATGCCACGTATCTCCTCCAAATCAACCTCCCTGCCAGCTAATTCAACAGAGGGTCCATCCTAGCAAAGTTTTCAGAACCTTCCCTTGCATCTCCGTAAACTCCTTCTTGAAGTCCACTGCACCCCCCTTGGCATCCCCACCCAGCTGACCCTGCACCACCGTCTTCTAGGGAACTTCCAGTGCCCAGGAATATATGATTCTTGTACTTAATATGTTGGCACCATTGCTGCATTCAACACTCAGCCAACATGGCTAAGCAACTTGGAAATAGTTCATCCTCTTAATAGCTGATATAATTTTAGTACTTTATTTACTAAAAACATTGAATTTTTCCTTCAGGCCTCATAGAGAACAGTACTGACGACTTCCAGAAACATATTTGAAACGCTTGACATAGTGTACACAGCTGACAAGAGATGTTCCGAGTGTGCCGTGACAAAAATGAGGAAAAGTCGAGAGGAAGACGCTAATCCACAATGAAAGCTCTCCCAAGCTCCCTGCCTCACATCCCACTTCTGACTGAGGGACCCGTGGCCTCAGGCCTGTGCACTGACCCCCAAGGGACCGGGGGCCTCTGTCTCCATGTCAGTTACACAGGAGGGAAAAATAGAGCATTCTCTGCTGCCCAAACTATCTAAGGAGGCAAAAATGAGATGGAACTGTAAGAAGACTTGGGCAAAAGTCAAAATAGGTTAAATAAATATAATTTCAATTCCTCATTGTCAAAATAGACTTAAATCTATTGACTTCGTTGTTTTTATTCTGTCATTGTTTACCAGGTTATGCTCTTACCAGATAAAGATGAGATGGCTCCCACAGTAAAACGTCTGCCTTCAACTTCATGAAAAGATTTAGAGCTGTGATTTTATTGCCCTTATTCGATCCTTTCCGAATCTCCGTGGCTCGGGAGTTCCTCCTGCACGACAGAAGGCAACTGGGCCACTGAAGAGAAACTCCTTTCACGTGTGGGCCGTGTGTAGTAAAATCTGTCGCCACCAGGGGGCAGCACAGTCCTGGGCTGCTGTAAATTGGGTGTTCGCAGCCGGTCTCTGCAGCCTCAGGGTGCTTGCTCCCTTCCCCCAGGAAAACTTCTCTGCGCTGCAGGAATCTGGAAGTGCCCAGGAGTTGCGGCCCAGAGCCCCCTGATAGCAGACCCTTGCCCTGAGGATGCCCTCCTCCTGCCCAGTGCTGGGCATGGGCCTCCGCCCTGGGAGCTGAGTTAAGGCCGGACTGGGCTGCCTTTGGTGCTGAGGGCGGTCCCTGAACACGGGCCTGGGGACAGAGACCAGGCCCAGGATCCACAGGCCACGCAAGGCACCCGAACCAGAACTCACGTCTCCAGGCCTGGGGCTCCTTCTGAAGACTCACGGGCAGGAACCAGGCAGCCCAGGGCAGGGGCATCAAAGCCCCTGGTCAGGAAGGAAGAGGAAGCGCATGAGCCTTGGGGAAGGTTCTAAGAGCAAACCAGGCTCCATCTTGACCTTCTGCTGCACCCGCAGAGCGTTTTCTCCTCCTCATGCACTGTTAGTGTGTAAGCCTGGACCAGCGCCTCACACCACAGACGAGCCAAGGCACCGCCCGACGTCAGCGATTCAGGCGGAAAGCGCTGAGGGAAGGGGCAGCCTCTCAGGGTGGTCTCCCAGGCTCCCGGTTTGTCGTGAAACACACGCAAGCTCCCCGCAGCTCCCCAATAGCAGACAACGCTCATGGTAAACACAAAGCCCTAGCCGGGAACCAAGTCACCATCAGAGCCAGGCGACAAGGTCCTGTCCCAAGGGAAACAGACGCTCAGCCGGGCTCTCGTGGGTGGGGTGTGCGGGCTCATGCTTCGGCAGCCTTCTTCACTCACCTGGTAACTGGCCCAACTCGTCCTGTCCCTCAAAACTGGAGGTAGGAGGGGCAAGGAAACGCGGCCGGGACAGCCACGGGGTGACAGGGCTGGGGTGGCTCTGCGCCCAGCTCCCCCTGCAGTTCCCACACACGGGCTTCTCATTCATCCGGTGATTGATGCTCCTGGAAGCGCCTGGAAACTGTCTGGGAGCTAATTATTACGGGGAATGACCTGCGTCCTGGTCAGGAGTGAGTAGGGAGATCATTAGGTGAGAGCTGGCTATTCACAAGAGGGCAGGCTTTGATGCGAACCGAGCAGAAAGTTTGGCCGAAACTCAACGCCTCTTAGAAGTACAGATTAGTGGAGAGGAAGAAAGGAGAACGCATTGTGGAAGTTTTCAAGAAGGAGACAAAGATGCCTGTGTTTTGTATCGCTCAGCTGCCTCAGGAAAATGTCCATTTGTTTTCTTTACACTCCTTTTACATTTTAAGTGGAATCTAGTGAATGTGTCTTTTCAGCGTTCCCAATTTCACCATTTCCACTACACCTCATGTTGCCATTTTAATGAAGCATCATTTTTCCAGAGAGTGTGGGAACAAAACCTATTTAATGACCTCTCAGAGCAAACACTGAGTTCTTCAAATATTTCCCTGAATTAAAATCCCCACCTCACAATTCACTTCCTTTTTGAAATGTCAGTTTGCCAACTACTGCATACCAATAAACAGGGCTTTCCTTTACCCACAAGCCAGAGGGCTCCTGTCAGGCCTCGCAGCCCAGGGGTGCCTGAGAAACCTCTGCTCTCCGTGCCCGGCTGCTGCTCTCAGAGGGCTGGGTGAATGCAGTAATGCCGCTGGAAGCACGACCTCATTCACCTGGCATCTCTGCAGCACACGGGTTTAGGGGACTCAGCCAAAACTGGGAGGACCTGGGAGATTCTCTGGTCTAGCCCCTCATTCTATAGATGGGGAAACCGAGGCAGGAAGGAGAGGTATACACTGGCCACCTGGGGCATTACTGGTAGAACAGGAAGGCCATAAAGAATAAGCAGGGTTGGCTCCATGTGGCCTCAGCATCCTTTAGGGGAGTTGTGCAAAATGTATATTATACCCATCCCAAATCTACCTACGTATTTCAAAAACTATGTATTTTCAACTACATAGTTGTCAGATTCACTATAATGTATGGTCCACAGAATTTTTTTCAACTAATTTTTCAAGTTTATCATTTTCTTTTCAGGAATTCTGAACATTTTTGAGCAAATACCGTTAACTGCTTAGTTTTACACTACTGAAGTGATGCTCCAGCCAAAAGCTCACAAGAATCACTGAGCTAATGTGACGACAGCCCATTCTGAAAAGGAGGAAACTTACATATCCCCAAAAGCCTTGATTGTCCTATTTGTCTGTCTGTCTCCACTGATTCAGCAGATAAAACTGTTTCACAATCAAAGCTAGCATATTTAT
Organism: Cebus imitator; assembly: GCF_001604975.1. Taxonomy (NCBI): domain Eukaryota; kingdom Metazoa; phylum Chordata; class Mammalia; order Primates; family Cebidae; genus Cebus; species Cebus imitator. The sequence continues at coordinate 1,139,258 of NW_016107514.1, read as the reverse complement.
ATATACTAGCATATACATATACACACAGCACCTAATATATATTATACAAACTATTCTTTGACTAATCTCTTTGTGCATTTCATATGCACTACTACCATTTAATTTATTATATAACAAGTAGAAGATGAGCTGGGTGCTGTGGCACACACCTGCAGTCCTAGATACTTGGGATGCTGAGGCAGAAGGATCCTTTAAGTCCAGGGGTTCAAAGCCAGCCTGGCAACATAGCAAGACCCTGTCTCTAAAAAAAGAAGAAAAAAAAAGAGATGCTCATGCATTTTCCAGCTGTAACATTTGATAAGTTTCATAAGTTCCTGATTACTTTACAGAGTTCCGATAACAAAAGTGTTATTGCTTGGGGATTATATATGTGCACAGTAATTGCATTTGATACCTTTACGGTGAAAACCAATTCACTTCTGCAGTACTGGTTTCTTGTTTGCTAGTTCCCTAGCCTACTAGCTTATTGCACTAGGCAGCGTGAAATATTCTGAAATTTACTATTTTAAATATACTTCTAAAATGTTTCATTTTCCACCCAAAGTACTATATTATATGTTCAGGAATATTTTACTCTGTCGGTTTTAGCAAAGAATGTTCCAGGATGTGGTCAAACAGCCAGCACGCCCCTGAGCATCAATGATTATGCAGCAGCTGGCAGAGCTTGTTCAGCACTGGTGAGCCAGGCATGCAGCCTGCAGCCAGGCCCACAGGACAGAAGCAGCCAGGGGGGCCCAAGAGGGAGAACAGGACCGACCAGGGATGAAGCTGGGATGTAGCATTTGGGTCCTTTGCTTCAGCTCAGGTGCATTCATGTGGGACTTTTGCAGGGCGAGAACCAAGCTCCAAATTGGTGTGGTTTGACATTTGCCAAAAAGAGAGATGTAGGCTGAGTGTCTTAAGATTATCCTGGACAGGTGCAGTGGCTCACGCCTATAATCCTAGCACTTTGGGAGGCTGAGGCGGGCAGATCACCTGAGGTTGGGAGTTTGAGACCAGCCTGACCAACATGGAGAAACCCCGTTTCTACTAAAAATAAAATTAGCCGGGCATGCTGGTGCATACCTGTATTCCCAGCTATTCGGGAAGCTGAGGCAAAAGAATTGCTTCAACCTATGAGGCAGAGGTTGTGGTGAGCCAAGATCACACCATCACACTCAAGCCTGGGCAACAAGAATGAAACTCCGTCTCAAAACACAAAAAAAGATATTTATCCTAAGGAACATTCCCAAGAGGGGGCAAACAGGAGATGCTAGGAATTAAGGGTATTTGGACGTGTACACACGAACCAAAACGCCTCGTTTTCACTGCACTGTATGCAGAGACAAAAGCAGTAGCAGGAGGGAGTTGCCACCCAAGAACAAGGGGAAAAGCTTGTCCTCAAAGTGCTAAATCAGCAAGTCTATATGTGCTATAAGAGGCTTGTCATCTGGTCTCACCAAGACTGTTGAAATGTGTTTGAAAACACCCAAGATGCAGGAAAGGGGATCCAAGAATCGTCACTGGAAAGTGAACTTAGATTGTGACTGCAATCAGGTAAGCAGGAACTTGGTCAACTCTGATGAATACTGTTAGGGGAAGGTTGTCTGAACTTGAAAGCACAGGCAACTTCACATATAGAATTGGTAAACTTGAAGACCTGGGCAGGTTAGTACCCACACAAACTCGATGAAGGGAGGAGGTGGGGTGGCCTGCGGAGCCTAACACTACAATCAGTGGACATAAACAGATATGGCCTCTGAAACCCACTGTGATTTATTGTCTAAATTAGACAATTCCTTCACTTTGCTCTGATTCCATATTCATCAGGGAGCCTCCTGAGTATAATTTTGACTCCACTAGGAAGGCTGCTGAGAGAGATAATATACTCATCATATTGCCTAAAATATCTCAGTCAAAAGGATGCTCAAGATTCTTATTGCAAAATGATACTGGTACTTTGATTTATACATCAGTCTCTTATGTTGGTTAATGGAAGTTTGCCCCTAGAGAACTGGATTCACACCAAGTATCCTTAAAATGTGTAATGTTTGAAGCCACAAAGCTGAAAAGCTGACCTGCTACAGTGTAGAATCTGCAGAGGGTAAATGCCAACTGAGGAGCTATGTAAGCATTGACTCCCTTGATAACATCCCAACATTGCCACATGCCATCTTTTAAACAAATAACAGTATAACAGTGTTGGGAGTGTATTCGTCAGTTCATTTCCAATGTTCCACACTGTAAAACAGCTTGAAGCCTATAAAACTGAGAAATTATTGTCTTTGGCCAGATCTGTGCTGCTAGAAAGGATTTAGGGTCTTTGAACTATAAATAAACTCAGTTAACACTGGGCATTAAATTGTGAACTGCTACAGCATAGCTTAGATACGGTAAGTCACAGAGCAACCGGTACAGTTTTCTATGTAGCTCCAACTACATTTCCTTCAGAGCCAGAGCACTTAGACACTTCTGGGACTTTTATAGTTTCTTAACAATTAACAATTTAAAACTTGTGTACCAAAAATCAACTAGTATTCTGACCATTAAACAAATGACCCACAATATGTGATAACATTTTAAAAATCAAGAAATAGGAGACATTATAACTAAAGAGACAAACAAATTTGACCCTGCGAAAGTTTTAAATTTCTGTGAAGGTAACTATCAAAATTAGAATTTAAAATGCAAACATATTGGAAATATATTTGCAGCAAATATGACAATAAATAAGAAAAAAATTATTGAAAAGTATTTGAATTGCCTAATAAATAAATGAAAATAAAAAGAGAGAAATCCTATTACATGCCTATTAAAAAGTAAGGAAAAAATTAAGAGATTAATATCCATTGCAAGCACAGTTGGGAAGAGTTACTTTTTTTTAAGAGTTACATTTTTACATGCTGCTGTTAGCAGCCCATGTGTACATAAATTTTTTTATTATACATCAAGAGTAATGGAATCATTTACATTCTTTTACAACTACTCTGACTTCAAGATATTTATGCTAAGAAAAATATTTATTTGTTTGTTTGTTTGTTTATTTATTTGCAAAAGGGTCTCGCTCTGTCACCCAGGCTGGAGTGCAGTGGGAAGATCACCACTCACTGCAGCCTCAACCTCTCAGGCTCAAGTGATCGTCCCAAGTAGCCAGACTACAGGCATGCACTACCACACCTGGCTAATTTTTGATTTTTTATAGAGACAGGGCCTCGCAATGTTGCCCAGGCTGGTCTTGAACTCCTGAGCTCAAGCAATCCTCCCACCTCAGCCCCCAAAGTACTGGGATTATAGACATGAGCCACTGTACTCGGCCTGTACATACTTAAATTTTAAAAGCTATGTGCATTGACATGATCATTTTCATATTATGCAAAATAGAAAAATAAAGACAACCCGAATGGGAACAATTATGAAACAATCAAGCCAATTATGATGCCCAGCTTAGTAGAATGTGATGCCTCGTCATTTAAAATCATAATGCTTAGACAGCTGTAACACTTTGGGAAAGTGTTTAGAATACATTAAATAAAAATCTAAGTACCTGCTTATCATGTGTGATGTATTTGAATCCTAACTCTACCATTTACCAGCTGTAAGACATTGGAAATGTTACTTAATCTCTCTGTGCCTCAGTTTTCCAGTTTATAAAATAGAAAAAGTAACAATACCTACCTAGTAATGTTGATGTACAGATTAAATGAGTCATTGTACATGAAACTGCCTAGAAAACTGGCACATAATAAGTACTATGTGAATGTTTCTGATTCTTTGTCATTAGAATATTTCCCATCATATCATTATCATAACCTTTACAATAAATAAAAATTAGAATTTAAAAATCTCCTTAGATATTGTTGCTAAAACATGTTTCATATTCATTAAGAATATCCCACAGTAGGCCAGAGGTGAGGGGGTGACTCATGCCGGTAATCCCAGCACTTTGGGAAGCTAAGGCGAGCGGATCACCTGAGGTCAGGAGTTCAAGACTAGCCTGGTCAACATGGTGAAACCCATCTCTACTAACAATACAAAAATTAGCCAGACATGGTGGCAGGTGTCTATAATCCCAGCTACTCAGGAGGCTGAGGCAGGAGAATCGCTTGAATCTGGGAGGTGGCTGAAATCGTGCCACTGCACTCCAGCCTGGGAAACAGTGTGAGGCTTTGTCTCAAAAAAAAAAAAAAAAAAAAGGAATATCTCACAGTATCCTCAAGAACATTTTAGTTCAATGATACATGTCATGCACTTGCTAGGTATCCAGCACCACGTGGCCCCTGCCCTGAGAGAGCTTACAGTCAGTTAAAGCAGAAGGAACCACACAATCCCAGTGTTCCGATGGCCTCAGCTTTGCACATCACCCTCCCATACTAAATTGCAAATGCCATTTCATCATTTTATCATTTTTGCCACTGTTAATGCACCCTGAAGATTTGTTTTACATTATATTTATATATATATATATTCCCAAGGTACATAAAGTTTTCCTCTGTTTCGAATAGGCTTCGATTCTTACTAGATTTGAATGAGTGTAGTAGTTTCAATTTCTTGTCATTATTTAACAATTCCCATTCCATGCAGGTATCATTTAGGTGTTAACACAAAAAAGTGGGTTTTTCAAAACATGTTTAAATCTCCATATTTTTAGTATCTTGTCCTTCTAAATCAACACAAAATCTTCAATTCTGTAAAGATACAGTGCATTCCATTCCTGTTTCCATGTTTCCAATCATTCAACAAATGTTTATTGAGTACATGTTATGTACCAGACACACACTAGGCACTGGGGATGATAAGACAGTTCCTGTCTCAAGATCTGCTCCATCTAAAGGGGGAAGCTCGCATCACAATGTGAGGAATGAGAATAATAACGAGAGTGTGTCCTAGAACTATGGAGCAAGGAGTTGGAAACCAAAGGAAAGGATCTTGACCCATTCTGAAAACAGTCAGGCCTTTCAAAGAATAAGGCATTTGAAACCAGTCCTACATGCCATCTGATGATAACTCGGCAGAAAAATCCTTCCAGGAAAATAATGTAGACTCTGCAAAGGTATGAAAGCATAAGACGGCATGATGTGTTTTAAAAACTCTTAGGTTCAGCCAGGTGTGGTGGCTCACACCTATAATCCCAGCACCTTGAAAGGCTGAGGTGAGTGGATCACTTGAGGCCAGGAGTTTGAGACCAGCCTGTCCAGTGTGGAGAAATCCGTCTCTACTAAAAAATACAAAAATTAGCCGAATATGGTAGCAGCCTGTAATCCCAGCTACTCAGGAGCCTGAGACTCGAGAATCGCTTGAGCCTGGGAGGCAGAGGCTGCAGTGGGCCAAGATCACGCCACTGCACTCCAGCCTGGGTGACAAGATCGAGACCCTGTCTCAAAAACAAAAACAAAAAATCCTACGTAGGTTAAGTGGAAAAAGCCATGGGTAGGGGGTGTTAAATAAAAGACGGAGCAAAAATCCCTTACAAATCCTACTGAAGACATTGAGATTTATCTTTCTGGGGAGAGAAAGTCATTTAAAACAAAACAAAACTGTAGGCCAGGGAATAGAATCTTCAGATTTGCGTCACAGAAAAATCCATCTGATGAAAACCTGAAAGAGGAGAGTGCAAAAGAGTTCAGCCAAGAGGCTTGTGAAGTAATAAAACAGTAAATTAAGAGGGCCTAAACTACGACAGTGACCACAGCAAAGATTGGATAGTGGGTATACTTAAGGCTACACAGAAAACTAAACTTAAAAGAAAAGACCCATGCCCAAATACTGCAAAGAATATAACAATTCCTTGAATGCACAGAATAGCTCATGAGAAAGGAAAAGGCTCCTACACCTCAGGAAAAGTAAAGGTTGGGGGTTGGGAGAGAGCAATCATCAAGATAAATAGTTAATGCATGTGGGGCTTAACACCTAGGTAATAGGTTGATAGGTGCAGCAAACCACCAGGGCACATGTCTACCTATGTAACAAATCTGCACATCCTGCACATGCATCCCGGAGTTTAAAATTAAATTAAATTTTTAAAATGTAAAAAGAAAAGGTGTTCAACAACAACAAAAAGAAAAGTAAAGACTAGAAAAACCTGCCCACAAACACAAGAAGAGGACACCAAAGTTGGTCTATCCTAACACAAGCTCTGATGGAAAAAACCCCTCCCTGAGAATCTGAAACAATAGGCCTGCCCTCACCTAAGCTTGTGGTTACAATGTACACTACAGGAGCGTTCTGGAACATGGAGCCTAAGAAAATAACATAAACATGGAACATTATGGAATAAGATCTATGGTGAGGGAGAAAAAAAGTAAGATACAAAACAGTGCAGGTAGTAGAGTACCACTAAGGTAAAAGGTAGTAATAGCCATGTACATATATATTGCATGTGCACAGACCATCTTACCTAAAATGATGTGTCCCAGACTCAGTCTTTGATCCTCATCTCTTCCCTAGTGATACTCTATTAGTGATCTCACCAAGTCTCAAAGCTTGTTGATCACTTTAATTGTTGCTCTCAAATTTATACCTCTGGCCCAGACCTCACTCCCTCATCCCAGACTCAGATATTCAATGGCCAACTCAAAAGCACTACTTAGATGCATGAGATGTCTAAAATCCAAAACTTTGCTTATATCTTCTCAAGTCTGTTCCTCCACCTCCTTCCCCATTTTCACTGACAGTAAATCCATCCTTCCAGCCACTTGGTCCTAAACCCTTGGAGTCATCCTTGAGTCTGTGCTTGCGCTCATATCCCACATCCAATTCATCGGGAAAGACCATTGGATCTATCTTCAAGATATGTCTGGAATCCTACTGTTACACCTTCTCCATGGTCATGACCCTGGACAAAATCATCATCATAAGAATTCCTATGTATTGCAAGTTTTGAAACATCTTATTTTCCTTCTGCCTCAACATCCCCATGAATAGACTGAGAGCATTTTACCCAAGCAACCAGGAGCCTGTGTGATAAGATTGATGCAAAACACAAGTTCTCCTTCTTGCTTTCCCCTGGCTGTGACCAGTGATATTCAAATGCACCAATGAAATCACCTTGCAACTTTTCTTATATGCTCTACCCTGACCTCCAATTACTTGGCCCACGGTCCTCACTCTTTCCCCACTCCCCACTGCTTGGCTGAGCTTATTCCTTTTGTGCCCTTCCTGTGTGACCCTCTCATGGTATGCAGTGACTCTATCTCTCTAAGACCTGTGAGGATAATAAACTATGTTTTCCTACCCCTCTTCTGTGTCCCCTCTTGTGAGCTCCTAAGACTGACCATCTCAGGAAAGAATGGAAGACAACCTGCACCACTGCACCAACTTCTCACAGGTCTCCCTGCTTCTACCTTCCCCCACCACACTCACACACTCTAATTTAAATTTAGAAGCCAGAGTCAGCATTTAAAAATATAAGATCATGGCTGGATGCGGCGGTTCACGCCTGTAATCCCAGCACTCTGGGAGGCCGAAGCAGGCAGATCACTTGAGAGGAGTTCGAGTCCAGCCTGGCCAACATGGTGAAACCTTGTCTTTACTAAAAATATAAATGTTATCTGAGCATGGTGATGCACACCTGTAATCCAAGCTACTTGGGAAGCTGAGGCAGGAGAATAGCTTGAACCCAGGAGGTGGAGGCTGTAGTGAGCTGAGATCGTGCACTTCAGCCTAGGTGACACAGCAAGACTCCATCTCAAAAAAAAAATATATACATACATATATATATACACACACACACACACACACCCACACACAAAAAACAGTGCAGGTAATAGAGTACCACTAATGTAAAAGATAGTAATAGCCATGTACATATATGTTGCACGTGCATAGACCATCTTACCTAAAAATGGTATGTTCCAGGCTCAGTCTTTGATCCTTGTCTCTCCTCTAGTGATACTCACTCTATTAGTGATCTCACCAAGTCTCAAGGCTTATTGATCATATATGTATATATATATATATGCACACACACAAATGTATATATATGTAAAATCATGCCACTATTTGGCTCAAATTCCTGGAATGGCTTCCAGTGTCACCCAAAATAAGAGCCAAAGTCCTCCCAATGGCTTACAAGAGTTTGCCTGATCTGAGATCCCGTACCTCTAGATATTTCACTACTCCCCATTCCTGCCCTCTACACTAGTGCATTTGGCTTCTTGCCATTTTGTGAGCATGCCAGGCATGCTCCTTCCTTGTACCCCTTGGTCAAGCTGTTCTCTTGGCCTGGAACATGCATCCCCAGTTATCTACTTGCCTCCAACTTGCCTTCTAAAGTCTTTGATCAAGTCTCACCAAGTCAAGGAGACCTACCATAAGGATATCATGTATGAAGGCAGCTGGTCCCTGGCCCCAGCACTCTTATTCTTCTAACACTGCTTTACTTGACCCATTCACATATAACTCTCACTGTCAAATCACATTATACAGTTTACTTATTGGTGGTGTTTGTTGTTTATTTTCTGCCCCCCTCCCAGTACACACACACATGATCCCCTAGAAGGTAAACTTTCTGAAGGAAGGAATTTTTGTCGATTTTGTTCATTGATGTATCCCACTAGAACAAGGCCTGGCACAGAGACACTCTGTATTTATTAAATAAATGGAGAAAAGAATAAGATAATAGCAGTTTCATCTGGGAGGGTAAACTGTATGAATGGAGTACGGAGATGGAAAGAAAGCTCTTTCACATTATAACTTACATTAACTATTCAAAAGAATTAAAAAAATTAAAACTCTAAAACACACAGAAAAATAAATGTAGTCCTAGGTTGGTGATACTTCCTTGAAATCTAGTATAAGCAAACAAAACCACTCTTACAGATGACTTGCTCCAGATCTCACAGTATTCCCATAGGCAAAAGCCTGCTGAAGATGAGCTCACAATCCAACATTACAAAACACAAAACAAAAGTCTGCCATAAGTAAATTTTAGCATTGAATAGTCCCTATAAACTTCAGATAACATAATCACATGTAAACCACTATATATGCTATAGATGATATTTTGAAAACAATTGTGATATAAGAAGAAAATGACACTGAACAAATATTTTAAAGGTTAAAAATGGAAACTTTTAGAAATGTAAAATGCTGTTATCAAAATTTTAAGCACTCACTGATATGCTAAACAGGAGATTTGACACTCTTTCCAGATACTCTATAAACACATCTGAGGAACTAATCCACAAGGCAGCATAAAGTGACAAACACATGGAAAACGTGAACATTCCAAAAGTAGAAAGCAGAAAACATGAAAGAGAAAACTCTTTCAAGAAGTTAATTGTTGAGAATTGTACTAAATTAATGAAATCCAATAATTCAGATTTTAAAAGTATAAAAATTCCTGAGCCAGATAAGTAAAAATAAATCTATATCTAGACATATCATAGTTACACTGTAGAACACCAGTTAAAAAGAAATTTTAAAAGCTAACAATAAATATAAATATACTAACAGAGGAATAACAAATCAACAGTAGATTTCTTATTAACAAGAGCAGAAGATAGAAGACTACTGAATAATATATTAAAAAGTCAAAAAAAACCCAAACACATCAAACTCTCTTTCAAAAATTAGGGTGAGGCTAGGCACCATTGCTCATACTGTAATCCCAGAACTTTGGGAGGCCAAGGCAGGAGAATCACTTGAGCACAGGAATTCAAGATTGGCCTGCACAACATGGCAAGATCCCATCTCTACAAAAAACCTTACTAAAAAATTTAGCTGAGTGTGATAGTGCTCACCTATAGTCCCAGCTACTTGGGAGGCTAAAGTGGGAGGATCACTTGAGCCTGAGAGGTTGAGCCTGCAGTGAACCAAAATTGCACCACTACACTCCAACCTGGGTGACAAAGCGAGACTCTATCTCAAAAAAAGAAAAATTTAGAATAAAATAAAGACATTTTTGGAAAAGTGAAGACAAAAGCCATTTAACTAATAGATCTTTAAAGAAAGCATTAATAGTGGATATCTTAGGAAAGAAGGAACTGGAAAGCAAAATAAACGTAAAAAGAAATGTTGAATACAGAAATTAATAAATATCTAATGCAAACTTTGTCTAATACAATAATAATAAGTCATGAGAATTATAAAACTAAGATGAAACTAACCAACTGGGCAATAATAATATGTAAATTTGTGGTGGACAGTAATTGAAGTTAAAGGCTTCCTAGAACCTTGTATTATTTCACAGGAAGGTATGTAGAGATATTAATAAACACAATGTTATTAAGTTAATAATGATAAAATATGAACTTCTGAAAAATGGAAATAGGATTCTGATCAATGAAATTTATAAACCTCTTAGAGGAAAAAAAGACAAGAAAGGAACAAAATAAAGTAGGATAGAAAAAGAAACAATGTGGTTTCTAAAATTTCTAGCTGAAATGTGTATTGTACAAAAAAAATTTTTTTTTTTTTTTAAGACAGGGTTTCACCATGTTGGTCAGGTTGGTCTTGAACTCCCGAACTCAGGTGATCCGCCTGCCTTGGCCTCCAAAGTGTTTGGATTACAGGCATGAGCCACCACACCCAGCCCAAAAAAATTTTAATTGTACTTTTTTATTTTTATTTTTCAATTCAGGGGATACATTTGCAGGTTTGTTACATGGGTTTATTGCATGATGCTGAGGTTTGAGCTTCTAATGATCTCATCCCCCAAGTAGTGAACATAGTACCCAATAAGTAGTTTTTTATTCCATGTACCTCTCCCTCTTCTCCCTACTTTTGGAATCCCCAGTGTTGTTACCATCTTTGTGTCCATATGTACCCAATGTTTAACTCCCACTTATAAGTGATAACATCCAGTATTTGGTTTTCTGTTTCTGCATTAATTTGCCTAGGATAATGGCCTCCAACTGCATCCATGTTGCTGCAAAGGACATGATTTCATTCTTTTTTATGGTGGCTGTGTGGTGTTCCATAGTGTATATGTACCACATTTTCTTTATCCAATTCATCATTGATGAGAACCTGTCTTTGTTATGGTAAATAGTGCTGCAATAAACATACAAGTGCAAATATCCTTTTAGTAGAACAATTTTATTTTCCTTTGGGTATATACCCAGTAATGCGATTGCTGGGTTAAATAGTAATTACATTTTTAATTCTTTGAGAAATCTCCAAACTGCTTTCCACAAGGGCTGAACTAATTTGCATTCCCACCAACAGTGTATAAGCTTTCCCTTTTCTCTGTAACCTCGCCAGGATCTGTTATTTTTGACATTTTAATAATAGCCATTCTGACTGGTATGAGATGGTATCTCTTCGTGGTTTTGATTTGCATTTCTCTAATGTTGGTCACTTATATGTTTTCTTTTGAAAGGTGTCTGTTTTTGTCCTTTGCCTACTTTTTAATGGGGTTATTTGGCTTTTCCTTGTTTATTTGTTTAAGTTCCTTAAAGATTCTGGATATTAGTCTTTTGTCAGATCTACAGTTTGCACATATTTTCTCCTGTTCTATAGGTTGTCTGTTTACTCCGTTGATAGTTTCTCCTGCTGTGTAGTAGATCTTTAGTTCTATTAGGTCTCAATTGACAATTTTTCTTTTTGTTGCATTGGCTTTTGAAGACTTAGTCATAAATTATTTGCCTACACCAATGTCTAGAAGAGTATTTCCTAGGTTGTCTTCTAGGATTTTTATAGCTTGAGGTCTGTTAGGTCTTTAATCCATCCTGAGTTAACTTTTGTATATGGTGAGAGGTAGGGGCACAATTTCATTATTCACCATATAGTTAGCAATATATTTTATCAATTCTAACATGATTATTTTTAGAGAGAATAGTATAATGAATTCACATGGAATATTGCCCAGCTTTGACAGTTATCACACTTTGCTGTCTTTGTTTCAACTAATTCCTCTCCCACCTTTTTTTTTTTTATTTTGCCAAATTGTTTTAAGGTAAAGACAGGCATCATATTATGTCATCTATCAATACCTCAGAATGTAACACCGACAATACTAACAGAAAGACTTTTCAAAACATAAACCACAGCATTATTATCTCAAATAGCAAAATTAACAAAATGTTTCAATATTTTAAAATACTCAATCTGTGTTCGATTCTGCCTAAATGTCTCAAAACGTTTTTCATGTCAGGTGTGGTGGTGCGGGCCTGTAATCCCAGCTATTTGGGAGGCTGAGGCAGGAGGATGGCTTGAGCCCAGGAGTTCAAGACTGCAGTGAACTAGAATCACACCAATGCTCTCCAGCCTGGGTAACAGAGGGAGACACTGCCTCTAAAATAAATAAATAAACATTCTGCATGATTTTCTGGGGGCTTAAAAAATAATGAAAAAAAAGAAAAATAAATAAAACTTAGATGTAAACCTTAAAATGATAAAAATAAATTTTTTGAAGAAAACCTACGAAATACCATTCTAGACATAGGCCCTAGCAAACATTTCATGATGAAAATGCCAAAAGCAATTGCAACAAAAACAAAATTTGACAAATGGGACCTAGTTAAACTAAAGAGCCTTTGCACAGCAAAAGAAACTATCAACAAAGTAAACAGACAACCCACAGAACTGGAGAAAATATTTGCAAACTATGCATCTGATACAGGTCTAATATCCAGAATCTGTAAGAAACTTAATCAAATTAACAAGCCAAAAACAAACCACAACATCATTAAAACAAGTAGCTGGTATTAAAGGTGTATACCACCAAACTCAGTATAAAAAATGTTTTGAGACATTTAGGGAAAATTGAACACGGGCTGGGTATTAAAAATATCGAAGCTTTCTTTTATAATTTTGCTATTTGAAATAATAATATTGCGGTCTGTTTTTTGCTTGTTGATTTGCTTAACCCCATTAAAAGGCAGACAAAGGACATGAATAGTCAGTTTTCAAAAGAAGACATACAAGCGACCAAAAAGCATATAAAAAATTGTTCAACATTACTAATCATTAGAGAAATGGATATCAAAACCACAATGAGATAATATCTCACACCAGTCAGATGACAATTATTAAAAAGTCAAAAATAACAGATGCTGGCAGGATTACAGAGGAAAGGGAAAGTTTATACACTGCTGGTGGGAATGTAAATTCATTCAGCCAGCATGGAAAGCAGTTTAGCGATTTATTGAAGGCATTAAAACAGAACTATCGTTCAACCCAGCAATCCCAAAGGAATATACCCAAAGGAATATAAATTGTTCTGCCATAAAGACACATGCACACGTATGTTCATTGCAGCACTATCCACAATAGTAAAGACATGGAACCAACCTAGATGCCCAACATTGGTAGGTTGGATAAAGAAAATTTGGTACATATACACCATGGAATACTATGCAGCCATAAATAAGAATGAGATCATCTCCTTTGCAGAAACATGGATGGAGCTGGAAGCCATCATCCTAAGCAAACTAATGTGGCATCAGAAAACCAAATATTACATGTTCTCACTTAGGAGCTAAACATTGAGTACACAGGAACAAAAAAAAGGAACCAATTTGAAGGTCAAGGGTAGAAGGAGGGTGAAGATCAAAAAACTACCTATTGGGTAATATGCTTATTGCCTGGGTGATCAAATAATCTGAAAAACCAAACCCCAGTGACACATAATTTACCTATATAACAAAATTACACAGGTACTCCTGAACCTAAAAAAAAGTTAAAAATAAACTTTTTCATACAGTTGGTTTGTTCAAATCAGTGTTCAAAATATTTAAAATCCATGCATTGCATTCTACTGATGTCTTTATATCTCTTTATACCCATCACAGTTCCCTCTACTCTCTTTATTGTTTTTATATTTTATTTTGTGTTTATTTTACGGTGCATTGTATTATTATTTATTATTTGGAGAAATGTATAGAATTTCTCATTTTTTGGATTCAGCTGGTTGTATTCACGTGGTATTGGTTAATATGTTACTATATCTCCTGTATATCCTGTCAATTCTCATTAGATCTAAAGGTTTAATCAGATTTAGATTAAATGTTTCCTTTTTCTTTCTTTCTTTTTTTTTTTTTTGCAGAAGTACTTAATAGATAATATTGTGCACTTCCTACTTAATCTTATCAAGAGACATATAATATCTGATTGTCCCACTATTAAAGAAGTAATGATTGATTAATAGGTTTAGGTGATATCAGTCTGATTCATCCTTTATAAAGTATCCAATCTACTGTATACATGATAGTGTTAGTAGCCATTGATGGTCGTTGCCTAGATCCATTATTCCAATAGAGCTATAAAACAATGCTTTGAAAGTTATCTCATTTCCCCAACATTTGTTAGTTGAAGTTTTTCCATAAGGAATTTTCCTCATCAACTATTTGCTTACCCTGAAACAGAGGTAACCTACAAAAGACAGTATACATCTTAATTATTTTTATGTATCTGTGTTTAGAATACTAATTTGGTATCCTAGCAAGTTAAAAAAAAATGACAAAAAAAATGATAAATAAAATATTTACTTTCAATTTCAATGAAACACAATGGGTAGGGGAACTCCCTCCCCTAGCCAAGAGAAGCCATGAGGGACAGTGCCATGAGGGACTGAGCTATCCAGCCTAGATACTATGCTTTTCCCATGGTCTTCACAACCCACAGACCAGGAGATTCCCTCAGGTGCCTGCACTGCAAGGGCCCTGGCTTTCAAGCACAAATGTGGGCAGCTATTTGGGCAGCCATCGAGCTAGCTGCAGGAGGCTTTTTCATACCACAGTGGTACCTGGATCACCAGCAAGACAGAACCATTCACTCCCCTGGAAAGGGGGTTGAAGTCAGGGACCCAAGTAGTCTAGTTCAGCAGATCCCACAAACATGAAGCCTAGCAAGCTAAGATCCAATGGCTTGAAATCCTCGCTGCCAGCACAGCAGTCCGAAGTCAACCTGGGACACTCGAGGTTGGTGGGGGAGGGATGAAGCTTCTAGAGGAAGGAGCAGGCATCAATCTTTGCTGTTCTGCAACCTCTGTTGTTGATACCCAGGCAAACAGGGCCTGGAGTGGACTCCCAGTAAACTCCAGCAGACGTGCAGAAGAGGGGCCTGACTGTTAGAAGGAAAACAACAAACAGAAAGCAATAGCATCAACATCAACAAAAAGGATGACCACGCAAAAACTCCATCTGAAGGTCACCAACAGCAAGGACCAAGGGTAAATAAATCCACAAAGATGAGGAAAAACCAGCTCAAAAAGGCTGAAAATTCCAAAAACCGGAATGCCTCTTCTCCTCCAAAGGATCACAACTCCTTCCCAGTAAGGGAAGAAAACTGGACAAAGAATGAATTTGACAAGTTGACAGAAGTAGGCTTCAGAAGGTGAGTAATAACAAATTCCTCCAAGCTAAAGGAGCATGTTCTAAACCAAGGCAAAGAAGCTAAGAACCTTGGAAAAAAAGGTTAGATGAACTTCTAAATAGAATAATCAGTTTAGAGAAGAACATAATCTCATGGAGCTGAAAAACACAACATGAGAACTTCGTGAAGCATACACAAGTATCAACAGCCAAATCAATCAAGTGGAAGAAAGGACATCAGAAATTGAAGAGCAAATCAATGAAATAAAGTGAGAAGAGAAGATTAGAGAAAAAAGAGTGAAAAGAAACAAACAAAGCCTCCAAGAAATATGGGTCTATGCGAAAAGACCAAATCTATGTTTGATTTATGTACCTGAAAATGACAGGGAGAATGAAATCAAATTGGAAAACACTCTTCAGGATATTATCCAGAACTTTCCCAACCTAGCAAGGAAAGCCAACATTCAAATTCAGGAACTACAGAAAACACCACAAAGATACTCCTCGAGAAGAGCAACCCCAAGACATATAATCAGATTCACCAAGGCTGAAATGAAAGAAAAAACATTAAGGGCAGCCAAAGAGAAAGGTTGGGTTACCCACAAATGGAAGCCCATCAGGCTAAAAGTGAATCTCTTGACAGAAATCTTACAAACCAGAACAGAATGGGGAACAATACACAACATTCTTAAAGAAAAGAATTTTCAACCCAGAATTTTGTCTCCAGCCAAACTAAGCTTCATAAGCAAAGGAGAAATAAAACGCTTTACAGACAAGCAAATGCTAAGAGATTTTGTCACCACCAGGCCTGCCTTACAAGAGCTCACAAAGGAAGCATTAAATATGGAAAGGAATGACCAGTATCAGCCACTGCAAAAACATACCAAATTATAAAGGTCATCAATGCCATGAATCAACTGCATCAACTAATGGGTAAAATAACCAGCTAGCATCATAATGACAGGATCGAATTCACACATAACAATAATAAACTTAAATGTAAATGGGCTAAATGCCCCAATTAAAAGGCAAATTGGATAGAGTCAAGACCCATCGGTGTGCCGTATTCAGGAGACCCACCTCCCATGCAAAGACACACATAGGCTCAAAATAAAGGGATGGGGGAAGATTTACCAAGCAAATGGAAAGCACAAAAAAAAAAAAAAAGCAAGAGTTGCACGCCTAGTCTCTGATAAAATAGACTTTAAACCAACAAAGATCAAAAGAGGCAAAGAACGGCATTACATAATGGTAAAGGGATCAATGCAACAAGAAGAGCTAATGATCCTAAATATATACGTACCCAATACAGGAGCATCCAGATTCATAAAGCAAGCTCTTAGACACCTACAAAGAGACTTAGACTCCCACACAATAACAATGGGAGACTTTAACATCCCACTGTCAATATTAGACAGATCAATGAGACAGAAAATTAACAAGGATATCCAGGACTTGAACTCAGCTATGGACCAAGCAGACCTAATAGACATTTACAGAACTCTCCACCCCAGATCCAGAGAATATACATTCTTCTCAGCACCACATCACACCTACTCTAAAATTGACCACATAATTGGAAGTAAATCACTCCTCAGCAAATGCAAAAGAATGGAAATCAAAACAAACAGTCTCTCAGACCACAGTGCAATCAAATTAGAACTCAGCATTAAGAAACTAACTCAGAACTGCACAACTTCATGGAAACTAAACAACTGGCTCTTAAATGTTGACTGGATAAACAATAAAATGAAAGCAGAAATAAAGATGTTCTTCGAAACCAATGAGAAAGAAGACACAATGTACAAGAATCTCTGGGACACATTTAAAGCAGCGTCTAGAGGAAAATTCTGAGCATAGGGCTAAGAATTCAACACAGAAGACTAGAGAGTAAGTGCAATCAGAGTTTCAGAGGGAGGAAAGAAGCACGTTATTTAAATATTATTCAACAGTGTTTTGTAGTGGATATTATTTAAAATACATAACTACTTCAATCAATAGCGTGTGCAGCTTGCTTTTGCAAGCCAGGCTGTGTTGTGTGTGGGTGAGTCTGTCCAGCTTCAAGTGCTGGGAAATTGAGTGAATAATTATTGTTCTTTGCATTACCTTTCATTCCCGACATCTGGATAGGCTCTCCTGAAGACAGCCTTTGTGTAGAGGGACCCTAACTAAACTCTCTCATGGCAGACAAAGGGGACAGCGCTTCCAGTAGAGGCTGGGGCAACATTCCAGGGCAGATTAGGGAAGAAAACTCAACTCTTCAGCTGAGAGCCGAAGGCAAGGGAGAGAGAAGCCAGGCCCAGTATTAAGAAACAGATACACAGGATTTTTGGTGGCGGTTATTAGCAAAGGGAGTCCCCACAAATGTAACTAAGGATTTAAGGAAGTGTCATTGTCAGGAAAAACAAAACAAGTCTCATGAAAAAGAGCTCAAAATTTCTTAACTTCTAAAGCAATCTCAAGGCCCAAGTATTGCACCAACAGAAAGTAGACTGCTTTGTTTGTACAGACCCCACATCATTTCAAGTGCCACTTTCAGATAGCCCTGAAAGGCACTAGACGAGCAATCTGGCAGTCAGAACTCGAGACAGCCAAATCAGTTGGCCAAGGAACTCACTCCCCTGCCAGCAATCAGATGACCAATGATGCCTTTGAGATTTTGAGATCGTCTAATTTATTAACAATACAAAACATGAGCTCTGGATCTATTACCAGATGGCTCTTCCCCTTTTGCTGCTTTCCAAGAGGTTTTTATTAAACTTATTCCAATCTTCCCTCTACCATTTCATATCAGATGTGTTAGAAGTATGTATCTTTTATTTTATTTTATTTTATTTTATTTTATTTTATTTTATGACAGGTTCCCACGCTGTTGCCCAGGCTGGAGTACAGTGGCTCAATCATAGCTCACTGCAGCTTCTAATTTTTTCTCTTTCTTTCTCTTTCTTTCTTTCTTTCCTTTTCTTTCCTTTTTTCTTTCCTTCTCTCTCTCTTTCTTTCTTTCCTTCTTTTCCTTCTTTCTTTCTTGCTTCTTTCTTTTTTTTTTCCAAGGTCCCACTCTGTCACCCAGGCTAGAGTGCCAGCTAATTTTTTGTAGAGGTAAGGTATCACTATATTTTCCACACTGGTTTTGAACTCCTGAACCCAAGCGATCCTCCTGTGTTGGCCTACCAAAGTGTTAGGATTACAGGTGTGAGCCACCACACCCAGCAAGAAGTGTGTACCTTTAAGTAGTCTATGGTTTGCAAGACAGTAAGATATCACGTGTAGACAGAAACAAGACTTAACTGAAAGAGGTATGGAATTCACCAAGAAATCCTGAACTCTAATCCTGAATAATTCCTCCATAAAAGCTCTTGGCCAGGAATGGTGGCCCTTATCTGTAATCTCAGCTACTTGGAAGGGAGAATGGGGAGGATCATTTGAGTCCAGAAGTTCAAATCCAGCCTGGGCAACATAGCAAGACTCTATCACAAAAACAACAGCAACAACAAACCTCTTTTGGATGCAGTGGCAGAACATAAATTTGGGATATCCTGCCTAAGGAAGAGGTGTATAGTGAATAAATTGATATTTATATCAATTGTATCAGTTAGATCATGTTAGTGGAGAATCTTTAAACGCATAAGGAAAAAAACAAGGTGTCTGTCTGTGCAAGGCAAGGAGAGTAGTCTTGTAGTTTGCCCAATTCAAACTCATTTACCCAGCTCTTGGAATACCCTATCTGTACCTCTAATCCCATTGCCATCTGCATGGCCAGCAGGACTCCTAACAGCCATTTTTGTGGTGTGATCCCTCCTCCAAACTATGTTTGATTGGAACAAGAGTGCACATGTGTCGCAAGCTGAGCTAACACACCCCTTCTCAGAAGAAACTGGAAATGCAATTTAAAAAAAAAAATCTCACTTCAGTGTGGCTCTCTCCTGAATGGAGGAAGCAAAACCCCAGGACTGTGGCCATCTTTTACCATAGAGAGAATGAGAAGCAACAGAAATCAGTGCAAGAGAGAGGAAAGAGCAAGACCAGCATGGGCCGGCACATAGAGATCAGCCACGGATTTCCACTCCCTGCTTCCAGCTTGAGCGTAGGTTGCATTTCTGCACTTGAATTTCCTGAGACACTTCCTTACCTTTAAAACAAATGTCCCCCATTTTGCTAAAGCCAGCTCAGTTCAGTTTCTGTTTTTTGCAACTAATGGAGTCCTGCATCATAAACAGATCCATCCCAGGATTTGCGATATTCCTTTTCTTCTTATAGACAACCTCCGTTCTGAGACTTTTCTGCCCACAGGGATGATTTGGTGATTGTAAACACAGATGAACTGAAGAGGCTGAATAACACTTGGATCACTAATTAGATCATTTCTCATTCTGGTCATGTCTATATCAATCTATTTCTGTCAGGGAATCATAATTTCCTCACGTAGTCAGCCACTGTAAAAGCAGATCTCACTTTTCCCCAAAATAGTTTTCCTTAGTGCTGGCATGAGAAAAGGGTGAGATTTGAGGGGTGAGGAATTGATAGGTTTGGTCCCACCAGCCCTGAGCTTAGTTCAGCTCTTCAGCAATGTCCCAAGCAAGGCTGCTGGGCTTCAGAGTGGGATTTCAGTAGCTGCACTTCTCAGGAAGTGTGGACACAGGAGGGAGCAGTTCAAGAAGTTCATTCTGGGAAGGCTGAAGATGCAATCTGCAAGCAGTGTGGAACACAGAAACGCAGAGCCCTTGCAAGACTATGCATGGAGCAGGAAAAAGCAGAGGCCTCCAAACACATGAGAAGCAGAGAGATGCCCTTACTGACTGCCTTGGAAGGTGTTTCATTTTAGAAGCCTGGGAAGCAAAAGGAGACATCTGACTTGGAAAATCACAGGGAACCGGAGTGAGGAAGAGTCCAATGCACAGCGTCTATGGAAAAGCACAAGGTAAATTGGGAAGGTGAGGGTCCTTAGGGAGGATTCAGTGTCTCAGGAGTTTGTCCCAAGGAGCATTTTGGGGGGAATTTAGTCACACATGGAGGGTGTCTTCCTTCCTTTTTTCCTTTTCCTTACTTTGGCTCAAGAACCAATTTAAACAAGAAAAATGTAATGAATTCCCCTTCTCCTGCCCAGACAAGGTCAGCATCTGTTGACTGCTCACCATGGCAGAAAACCTATTTGATCAAGTAATGAGATAAACATTCGCATAGAATCCATATTTTTTTTTTTTAATAAAGACAGGGTCTCTGTCACCTGGGCTGGGTGCAGTGGCATGGATCATAGCTCACTGAAGCCTCAAACTCCTGGGCTCAAGCAATCCTCCCACCTCAGCCTCCTGAGTAGCTGGGTGAGTAGCTGGGACCACAGGTGCACACCACTACGCCTGGCTAATTTTCTTTTTTTAAGAGACAGGGTCTCGTCATCTTGCCCAGGCTGATCTTGAGCTCCTGGACTTCAGCAATCCCCTCACCTTAGCCTCCCAAAGTGCTGGGATTACAGGCATGAGCTACCATACTCTGCCTCTTTTAAAATTATTTTAACGTAGTAATTATGTATTAAAAAACTAATAAAGCTTAGTTGTTGAAAAAATCGTTGTGTTTTATTTTCAATCATTTTGATTAGGTCATAATGAATCTGAGGTACTGATGAAGAGTAGTTGTTCAAGTGTTACATAACAACTTCTCCTTAGTTCAATGTGAAAATGAACTCAATAAATAGGAGTCAATGTTAATCTAGGGAATTAAAATTCAATCTTTTTAAACATTGCCTATGATTATTATAATACTGAAATTTAAATAAAAATATGCATCAACCTTAAATCATTTCCATCAACTTACCTAGTAAATACCAACTCAAGAAACTGCCATGCTGAATTCAGTCAATTATCTCTAGGTCATCTAGTGCGAGTTTAATTATATTTGTGGGGCTTTGGCTTTTCAGCACAAACACCATACTCATTTTCCCACATACATTATACCAAGAACATATGGTACAGTATGTGATTCACTAGCGAGAGCTGCTTGCAATTGAGATCCGTCAAATGAAGACTTCTCAGACATCTATGAGGATTCTTTGACTCCTGTTGTTAAAACATATTTTGTAGATTTAAAATATATTCCTAGAACCAAGTCTTCTGAGTTTAAATCTTCTAGGACTAGCTTTCACTGTGTGCCAAGTATTTTTTTATGTTGCTCATTTCAGTAAACCTTCTTGCGTCCCCTAAGTTCTCAATGGAATAACACCCGTCCCATCTGTTCCTCTGTCTATCTCCTCTGTAAGTCCCCTGCTATGTTGCCATGGCAACAGTACCTGCTACAACATCATAATGAGTGATTATTATCCCCTTACTATACTTCTGATAGTAAAATGTAATACATGGCTTTCAAAATCATGGCTTTTTATCCTTTTTATCCTTCTTTAAGAGATAGTTGGGACAGGTGCAGTGGCTCACACCTATAATCCCAATGCTTTGGGAGGCCAAGAGAGGAGGATCACTTGGGCCCAGGAGTTCAAGACCAGCCTGCGCAACATAGGGAGACCCCCATCTCTGAGAAAAAAGAAGAGGTAGTTGCCTGGTGATGCAGGTAGTTGCCTGAGAATGCAGCATGCATTCTCAAGGCTCATCTTCCCATTGTTTTCTTAGCCAAGGGCTTCTTCCCACACTTATGATGCCAAGAGCTGTAAACCACTATCATCCCATCTTTCACCCTAGCAGACTCCATCTCCCGCCAAAATATATAGAAGTGCTTGAGATAGGAAATCCCTAGCAGGAAGACTCACACCAGTGGCTCTCAAACTGCACCATGCCTCCAATTCCTCCAGGCTGCACATCAACAATACATCCAACTTCACTGTTCTCAGTTCTGATTCAGTAGCTGTGGAGGGGAATCCAGGATTCTTTTCAACAAACTCCTGGGTAGACATTCAACAGTTTGAGACACAACAGTCTAGATTTTCTAATTCAGGTGCCCCAGCATCTAATAATTAAACAGTGTTTTTCAATTCGTAAGATTTTGCCGGGGAAACTGAAAGTACAGATTCCTGAGCTCTGCCTCCTAAGTCAAAATCTGAGCCTGGGATCCAGGGATCTGTATTTTAGCAAACATGCTTAAGGTGACTCCGATAACACCAAAGAGATCAATCGGGGCTGTATCCAAATCCCAGCTCTGCCACCCAAGTAACCATAAGCATTTTTTTTTTGACATGGTGATAACATCTACTTCATGAAGGGATTGTGCACAGTAAACAGATGCCATGCATTTTTGTCTGTTTCCGAATAAGGAATGGTACAGCTAGAGGAGATGTTTAATAGAGTAAGGCAAAAAATGCCACATCTAGCCATCATTTCTGAGTCATGATAGAGTCTTTCCAAGGACAGACAACCAGGGTATAACTTTTTCCAACCAAAAAGTCATGCTATAAAACTCCAACACAACTTTGATAGAACAGAGGGCCACAGAAATAAAGATATAATTTTGATCATTTAAAAAATCTATTGATCCATGCATATTTCTGTGTTTCATCAAAATCTGGACACTAGAGAATGTGTCATACATACATACTTCCAGAAAGAAGGAGAGCCACTGTCTTGGAGAATGGTGCCTGGACATGCTTTCTTCCTCTCTGTGTACCTTCCACCAGCAGAATATTTCCTGGACTTAAAAGAAAAACACTTTGGGCCAGGCACAGTGGCTCACGTCTGTAATCCTAGCACTATGGGAGGCCAAAGTGGGAAGATTACTTGAAGTCAGGAGTTCAAGACCAG
Organism: Cebus imitator; assembly: GCF_001604975.1. Lineage (NCBI taxonomy): Eukaryota > Metazoa > Chordata > Mammalia > Primates > Cebidae > Cebus > Cebus imitator. Next base: position 1,116,289 of record NW_016107514.1, on the reverse strand, counting down.
CCTGGGCAACATAGTGAGACCCCATCTCTACAAAAAACTTTTTAAAGAATTAGCCAGTCATGGTGGTGCCTGCCTGTAGTCCCAGCTACTCAGGAAACTGAGATGAGAGGATCATTTGTGCCCAGGAGTTCAAGGCTGTAGTGAGCTATGATTTTGCCACTACATTCCAGTCTGGGTGGCAGAGTGAGCCCCTGTACCAAAAAAAATAGGATGAACGCTGAACACTTCTCTGCACCTGAGCTTAGTCAAGTTAAAAATCTATTTTAAGAATGCTATTATAGGCCAGGCACAGTGGCTCACGCCTGTAATCCCAGCACTTTGGAAGGCCGAGGCAGGCAGATCATGAGGTCAGGAGTTCAAGACCAGCCTGACCAACATGGTGAAACCCCATCTCTACTAAAAATACAAAAATTGGCCAGGTTTGGTGGCATGCACCTGTAATCCCAGCTACTCAGGAGACTGATGCAGGAGAATTGCTTGAACCTGGGAGGTGGAGGTTGCAGTGAGCTGAGATTGGGCCACTGCACTCCAGCCTAGGTGACAGAGCGAGACTCCATCTCAAAAAAAAAAAAAAAAAAAAAAAAAAAAAAAAAAAAAAAAAAAAAAAAAAAAGAATGCTATTATAATGACGCATTTATAATTAAGGATGCGAATCACATCCCACGGATTTGCACTGGCTAACTCACAGACTTTGGGGTACAAAATCAAGGATACAATCCAGCTTATCTGTATCTGAAATTAGAGTAGAAGCAAAGTATAATATTCTGCTTCTCGCTTTCGATTTCAGGGTGACAGGGTCCTGTTCAGTTGAAGGCTGCTGTGCATTTCTAAAGGGCCCTCAGAAAATAACTCACAGAAAAGGACTCCCTGAAAGTGGCAGTGGTGACTTTAAATGCCCATGACCCTTCACACGGATCAGCCTTCTCAATTTGAGGTGTGTGGAGACAGGGAGCCTGCTATTGAGAGTAACACTATGAAGACAATTAAATAATTGGAAAATAAAACCTTTTGGGAAAGGCTAAAGGAAATAAGATATTTAGCCTGGAGAAGAGAAGGCTGAGGAATGACCTAATTATAGGCTTCAAGTACATGAAGAATTAATCTACAGCAGATGGTGACCAGCTGTTTTCAATTCCCATTGAATACAGTACAACAGAAAATTGGCTTAAAGGGTAATATAAAGGATTTAGGATAGATAAAAGAAGGAATTTACTGGTTTTTGAGGGTCACCAAGGTTAAGAGGAGATCGAGTCTATTACTTAGGGAGGTGGCAGCCACTCCTTCTCTGAGGTTTCCTAGTTTGAATTGGTTTGTTCAAGTGCATTGAGGGGGAAAGAGCTTTACTCTGGGGTGGTGAAGGCCAACTCAGTCCAGCAGGCTGTTCATTACACCTGCGCGTTTTAGCCATTTGGCTTTTCATCATTGTATTTTTGTTTTCCATAAGTCATTATGACCACACTGAGTGGCATTTACAAGTGAAAAATGTATGCTGGGCATGATGAATGAAAACTACATAAATTTTACTTTTTAGCCTTCAAACCCTTGCCATTTGACAACTATAAGCATTCATTGAGTGACCTGAGAGTGCCAGCCACTGCTCAGTCATACGGGATACTCAGATGAATAAGATACGGTTGTTTGCAACAACTGTGGAGTGTGCATGTGTGTGGGGTGGGGGTGGGGGAGAGAGATGGGGAGGTAGCAAGAAAAATAATGCTATAATTAGTTGAGGAACTTAAAAAACATACATGCCCAGCCCCTCCCTCCAGAAACTCTAATCTGCCTGGAGTGGTATGTCATTTGGATACATCCTGCCAAATCAGAATTATCACCTGCAAGTTGAAAAGGCCTACTATTATGCCCCAAAGTATAATGAGAAATACATTTTAAATTGTGATCCAGTATACATGCACATGCACACACATACACATACACATGTACACATTCATACATATGCACACATGACAGGAAATATTTCACAGAACAGTACTCTACTATTACTTTTATATTTTATATCTTGTTCTTTTTTTTTTTTAATGTGGTCACCTTCACTAGATTGATTTTATAGTCCTGTAATTGGTCATAACCAAGCATTTAAAAAACTCCAAACCAAGTAGGTCACCTGAGGTCAGGAGTTCGAGCCTGGTCAACATGGTGAAACCCCATCTCTACTAAAAATGCAAGAAATTAGCCAGGCATGGTGGTAGATGCCTGTAACCACAGCTACTGGGGAGCCTGAGGCAGGAGAATCATTTGAACCTGGGAGGCTGAGGTGACAGTGAGCCAAGATCAAGCCACTGCACTCCAGCCTGGGCAACAGTAAAACTCTGTCTCAAAAAACAAACAAACAAATAAAACACCAAAACACCACTGTGGGGGAAGGTGGCAGCTTTTTTCTAGGCATAAGACAAGAACTCATATTTTCACGCCTCAGTCAGAAGGCAAAAAGTAGGGTGTGAGTTGAGGTAAACAAAATAGGCCAAGAGTTGTTCATTCTCTCTAGACCTTAAGCTAAAAGGGTAAAAACAAATCTGGAGGTTTATGTGTGCTCCAGCCTAAGTCACCAAAGTGCAAGAGATGGGAACAAAAGCCCTCATTGGCGATAGACACGTCTGCTGGGATTGTCCTCCGTGTTCCACGAATCCATTAGGGTGTTTGGGGTGATGAAAGCTGACCGGTGAAGGTCACAGGGGGCCAGGGTCCTAACAATTATGCATTTCAGACACATTAAAAGTCAAGAAGACACCAAGCACAGAGCGAACCCCATCATTTGGAGAGGGGAATACTGAGTTCCAATCCCGGCTATGCCACTAATTAGTTCAGTGAATCCAAGCAGGTCACTTAATGTCTTATGACACAAAGCAGCAGAATCAGCTACAAATGACTGCAGGCCTTGCCAGCCCTGCTACTGCCACAAATCAAAGGTCGTTCTCCCTCAGCACAGAGTGAAGGGAGGACTGCAGGGCTATTAGTCACCTCGACCTGAAATAATGACGCTGTCAGTCAGCATTTTCTTTTGATACCTGAGGAGCCCTCTCTAAAATCGTGACTGAGGGCTGAGCACAGAGCTTTTTGTAATGGAGGCAACAGCAAAGGTTAGGTTGCAGGGACTACTTGGTTATCAATCAATGAGTTGCAGATGAAGAATATGAGCCTCCATATCTTTATTTGTAAAATGGAGACAATCATATCCTTAATAACAGGAACAGATTCTGACTCAGGGCTGGGCTGGGAGTCATTCGAGGGCCAGCGTGGGTGATGCCAAAGCCTCTGCTTTGTTTCACTATACCTGCTGAAGGATACCTGGTGCTTCACAGTGGGGAAGAACAAGGCTGTGGAGGCTCAGCATTCCAACTGGGGAAAAAATACACACACACATACACGTATGTATTCCAATTAGATCATACACTCAGACAAATCTTGATCCCCACTCAGGATGCTCATAGGTTAGCTGAAGGAGACAGAAGTGAAAATAATCAAAACAAAGCATCTTGCAGGCTATGATGGAAATAGGGTCAATAAAAATGGGGCCAGGCATGGTGGCTCATGCCTGTAATCCTAACATTTTGAGAGTCTGAGATGAGAGGATCTCGTGAGCCTAGGAGTTAGAGACCAGCCTCAGCAACATAGCAGGACCCCGTCTCTACAAAAAAAAAAAAAAAAAAAGGGGAACATCTGAGTCTCTAACCACAATTTCCTATGTGTCCAGTAGTTCACTTCTACCACTGGTTCTCAGTCGAAGGCTGCACTGCAACTTCCCCTCAAGGGGGCATCAATGTGTTGCATGATTGTGATCATTAGATGACAAGGAGGTGCTGCTGGCGTGCCCCATGGCCACTGTGGAGTTTACATTCTAGTCGGAGAGGTAAAAAAATAGACCAGTAAGCAAATAAGTAAGCAATATAACATTGGACTGGGTGAGTTCTTTGAACAATAATGAAGTAGGGTATGGATCAGAGAATGACTTGGGAGAGTGGTGGCTATTTTACACAGTAGGATGGTCATAGAAAGTTTCTTTCTCATTTGAGTGAAGAACTACAGAAGAGAGTGAATCATGTAAGAGGCAGTGAGAAGGGCCGGGCGCCGTGACTCACACCTGTAATCCCAGCACTTTGGGAGGCCACTGCAGGGGAATCACTTGAGCTCAGGAGTTAAGAGAGCAGCCCAGGCAACATAGGGAGACTTCGTCTCTACTAATAATTAAAAAAAAAAATTAGCCAGGGCTGGGGGTAGTGCATGCCTGTAGTTACAGCTACTTAGGAGGCTGAGGTGAGAGAATCACTTAGACCTCAGGAGATCGAGGCTGCAGTAAGCTGAGATGGCACCACTGCACTCCAGTCTGGGAGTGCAGAGGGAGACTTATCTCAAAAAAAAAAAATCAGTGAGAAGAACATGTCAGGCCAAAGGAAGAGCTGTCTGAGTCCAGAGTGTGCTTGGCAGGCTGTAGATACGACATGGGGGCTAGAGAGCAGCTGAGCAACAGGAGAGCAGCAGGAGTGAGCATGGAGTGTGGGCTAGGAGTCGATCATGTAGGACATTATTGTTCCAGGCAACAATCATGACTTTGAACTTGATACTAAATATGATGGAAAGTTATTAAACGATGTTGAGCAGGGACTGACATGATCTAACTTTTTTTTTTTTTTTTAGAGACAAGTTCTCACTCTGTTACCCAGGCTAACACACAGTGGTACAATCACAGCTCACTATAGCTTCAAACTCCTGGGGTGGGGTTAAGCAATTCTCCTGCCTCAGCTTTCCAAGTAGCTGGAATTACAAGTGTGCACCACCACACGTGGCTAATTTTTTTTGGGGGGGGGGATATTTTTTTAATTATTATTTTTTTCCCATTTATTTTATTGCATTTTAGGTTTTGGGGTACATGTGAAGAGCATGCAAAATTGTTGCATAGGTACACATGTGGCAGTGTGATTTGCTGCCTTCCTCCCCATCACCTACATCTGGCATTTCTCCCCTTGCTATCTCTCCCCAGCTCCCCACCCCCCACCGTCCCTCCCCTATTTCCCCCCAACTGACCCCAGTGTGTAGTGCTCCCCTCCCTGTGTCCATGTGTTCTCATTGTTCAACACCCGCCTATGAGTGAGAACATGCGGTGTTTGATCTTCTGCTCTTCTGTCAGTTTGCTGAGAATGATGCTAATTTTTTTTATTTTTCAACTTGTAGAGATGGGGTCTCGCTATGTTGCCCAGGCTGGTCTCAAATTCCTGGCCTCAAGTGATCCCCTGGCTTCTGCCTCCCCAAGTGCTGGGATGATTGGCATGAGTCACTACGCCTGGCCTGACTAATATTTTTTTAAAAACGTTCTTTGGAAACAAAACAGAAAGGCCATGGGTGGAAGAAGGGAAACTAAATTTAAAATCCCAAAGGGAGCCACTGATTGACCAAATATGTGTCATACACCTGCACCACAGCTGCCAGGGGTGGAGAAAATGGCACGTGTCCATAACACTGTAGGCTCAAAGGCCTTGGTGACTGGATGAGGCAGTAAAGAGAGACAGAAATGGAGGCCTACAGCCAGGTCTCTGGCATCTGTGCCTAGGTGGATGGTGACACTAATTATTCACCAATGTCAAAAACACAGAAGGCAGAGCTGTTCTGAGGAAAAATGTGTGAAGTTCCATTTGAGTCATGCAAGAACGTGCAGAAGGAAGCTGATGACACATGTCTACAGCTCAGAGGTGTGGCCTAAGTGAGAGATAAAGATGCAGAATCATTGTGTATGGGTGGGAATTCCAGTGGTCAAAGTGAAGGAGAACTGCTAGAGAGAGTGTAGAGAGAGAAGAATGCTGAGCTCAGATGCCAGAAAACACCAGGGTTTAATAGGTACCCAAAAGAAAAGTTGTAAGCAAAGGAAATGGGAAGACATAGTCAGAAAAATAGGGAGTCCCAGGAGAAAGAACCAGGTGCTGGTTAATATTGTCACATGCTATGGAGAGGGGCTGGGACGCCCCCCCCCCCGAGAAGTCTGCCATAGCTCCCTTATTTCCCATAACGTAGACCTTAACATGCTGTTTTCTGAGGGCTAGTCTGAACCCCCTACTGGACTATAAGTGCTGCATGGGCAAGGAATGCTTCTGTTTTGGTAATCACTGAACTCTCAGCATCCAACATTATGCCTGACTTGTAGTGACACTAAATAAAAATGTGTTCAATTACCAAATGGACAACTGAGCTGCAAACAGGCAATTATTCACGATCTCTGGCAGAGCATTTAGAGTTGAACAGTGAGAGCAAGTCTAATCACAACTAGCTGAAGTGTAAATGACAAATGAGAAAAGGATGAAATCAGGTATATAATCAAAGAAGGGTAAATAATTACGAGGTACTCTAGGGTTTAGGTTAGGCCATTGTTGGTTTGTTTTATAAGCCAGAAATAAAATTCTAAGCCCCCCGACTAACTGAATGGACTCCCTCTCAGCAAATGGGATTCTAAAGAAACCTGGAAAACTAATTCAGGCCATGATGGGAAGGAGAGAGTCAGACATGCTTATTATACCCTCTCCCTTCTGGAGCTCAGGCACAACTGACCATAGCTAACATTAAAACAGAGATCTCGGCCAGGCGCGGTGGCTCAGCCTATAATCCCAGCACTTTGGAAGGCCGAGGCAGGTGGATCACGAGGTCAGGAGATCAAGACCATCGTGGTCAACATGGTGAACCCTGTCTCTACCAAAAATACAAAAATTAGCTGGGCACGGTGGCACGTGCCTGTAGTCCCAGCTACTCGGGAGGCTGAGGCAGGAGCATTGCTCGAACCCAAGAGGCGGAGATTGCGGTGAGCTGAGATCACGGTGAGCTGAGATCGCGCCATTGCACTCCAGCCTGGGTAACAAGAGCGAAACTCCATCTCAAAAAAAAACAAAACAAAACAAAACAGAGATCTCAAGACTGACAAAAGAGAATCACTGTAGCAATAAGATAGCAGATTCTAACCTGATTCTAGTATAACATCCCATTACAGATAAAGAAGGAAATCAAAATATTTTACGCTAAAGTATGTTTCTCTGACATACTTTGAAATGATCCTGCAAAGCCATCTTTTGTGGGGAAAAATTTTTATCTATAATCTCTATTAACATAACTAGATCTTTCCTTTTTTAGACCTCCCAATCTCAAAGGGATTAACTGAGAGTCTAGCCCCTTTTAAAGGTCTAAACAGGGGCCTGGCTCTGTGGCTCATACCTGTAATCCCAGCACTTTTGGATATCCAGGCAGGTGAATCACTTGAGACCAGGAGTTTGAAACCAGCCTGGCCAACATAATGAAATCCAGTCTCTATTAAAAATATGAAAATGGGCTGGGTGTGTTGGTGCAGACCTGTATTTCCAGCTACTGGGGAGGCTGAGGCATGAGAATTGCTTAAGCCCGGGAGGTGGAGGCTACAGTGAACTGAGATTGTGCCATTGCACTCCCACTTAGGCGACAGAGTAAGACTCTGTCTCAAAAAAGAAAACAAAAATAAAGGTCTAAGTAAGAAACACTTGCCATCTACTTTCTCTAAGGGCAGCCACCTATGAGACTTCACCTGTGTAATAAGAACCCTTGTCTCTACAACCTCTTATTTTAACCCAGGCATTCCTTTCTATTGATTCTGGGTCTTTAGATAACAGCTTAACTGTTTCAACCAACTGACAATCAGAAAATCTTTGAATCCAACTATGACCTGTAACCCGCCTGTCCCTACATCAAGATGTCCCACTTTTCTGAACCGAACCAATGTATACCTCACATGTTTAAATCGATGTTTTATGTCTCTTTAAAACATAGAAAATCAGGTTATAACTCAACCATCTTGGTCACAAGTTCTCAGGACATCTTGCGACTGTGCCTTGGGCCATGGTTTCTTATATGTGGCTAAGAATAAATCTCTTTAAATCCACAGTTTGTTTTGTTTCTCTCTCTCTCTTT
>NW_016107514.1:1086302-1108305 GCF_001604975.1 Cebus imitator | reverse complement strand
TTTTTTTGAGACATGGTCTTGCTCTGTCGTCTAGGCTAGAGTGCAGTGGTGTGATCCCAACTCACTGCAGCCTCAACCTCCAAGGCTCAAGTGATCCTCCCACCTCAGCCTCCCAAGAAACTGGGATTACAGGTGTGTGCCACCATGCCCAGCTAATTTTTGTATTTTTCGTAGAGATGGGGTTTTGCAATGTTGGCTGGGTTGGTCTCGAATTCCTGACCTCAAGTGATCCTCCCTCCTTGGCCTCCCAAAGTGTTGAGATTACAGGTTTGAGTCACCACACCCAGCCTTTTTTTTTCTTAAAGAGTGGACTTGAGTATATTTCTTCAGTGGGTAAAAGACCAGAGTATATTTCTTCGGTGGTTAAAAATAGAAGAGTGAGTGCTTGCTTTGGCAGCACATATACTTAAAAAAAACATAAAATGGAACAATATGGAGAAGATTGGCGCAAGGAAAACACAGGAATTCTTGAAGTGTTCCTATTTTAATTTATTGTTTAAAATGTTGAAATGGGGTCTCACTCTGACACCCAGGCTGGAGTGCAGTGGTGTGATCACAGCTCACTGCAACCTCCACCTCCCAGACTCAAGCAATCCTCCCACCTCAGCCTCCCAAGTAGCTGGGACTACAGGCATACACCACCACACCCAGCTAGTTTTTAAATATTTTTGTAGAGATGAGGTCCCTCTATGTTGCCCAGGCTGGTCTCAAACTCCTTGGTTCAAGTGATCCTCTCATTTTAGCCTCCCAAAGTACTTGGATTATAGGAATGAGCCACTATGCCTGGCCACATTCCATATTAAAAAAAAACAAACAGGCTGGGCATGGTGGCTCATGCCTGTAATCCCAGTACTTTTGGAGGCCCAGGCGAGCAGATCACAAGGTCAAGATGTTGTAACTGAGCAAGTTGTAAGGAAAGGACCACGCACTGAGATAGAATCAGGGGTCCTTTATTGCTAACAATCGAGACTCACCTCACACTCAAAAATCTCTCAGCCCGAAGAAGGGGTTTGATTCCTTTTTATATCTTGCCTAGGAGAGGGAAGGGGGAGCCTAGCTGAAGCAGAATTTACAGAAGCAGAACAAGAAAGTTAGATAAGGAGGCTGGTAACTAGAAGGCAGGAGGTTCCCATGATTGTTGATTACTAAGAAGAGTATACACAAGTGGTTCCCATGATTGTCGGTTACCAACGTGGGTATTTGGTACTTGCCATATAATCAGTCAAGGGGGTATTTGCAATAGCAACTGGGCTTGCCAAGCAGGATATGGTTACAATGGTTACATGCCTCTATAGTTCTAAGCACAGCATGACCCAGTGCAGTAGCATGACCCAGGTATGCACTCAAAGGAGAAATGGTGGGAGGGGTGAGGTGGAGGTTAAGATAGAGTCTGTCTGACTCTCAGCAAAATGGAGTCTGTCTGGCTAACACAGGGTAGGTTAGCACAGAGAGATTGAGACCATCCTGGCCAACGTGGTGAAGCTGTCTCTACTAACAATACGAAAATTAGCTGGGCATGGTGACACACATCTGTAGTCCCAACTACTTGGGAAGTTGAGGCAGGAGAATCACTTGAACCTGGAGGTGGAGGTTGCAGTGAGCTGAGATTGAACCACTGCACTCCAGCCTGGTGACAGAGTTAGACTCCATCTCAAAAAAAAAGAGAGAGAAGAGAAGAAATCCTGGAGGAGCAAGATCACAGAAAGGAGAGAGGGCGTGGGATTAAGAGCTCAGACAGACGGAGTTGCTGTGAATTAAGGAAAAGGCCATTCTGAAGCTTAAGGGAGACAGATTCCTGTGGAACAAGACCCCGCCTCTACAAAACAACAAAGTGCTAGAATTATATGTGTAAGCCACTGCACCTGCAAAAATATTTTTCAAATAAAAAATAAAAAAGATACCAACTTTCTACAAATTGATTTATGGACTCAACAAAATCTACATCAAAACACTGGTAGGCTCTTTTGTATTAATTGATAAGCTGATTCTAAAATTTGTATAGCAATGAAAAGCCAAAATCTAGAATACCTAAAGCCATTTTAAAGACGGACAAAATTCGAGCAGTTCAAGATTTACTCTAAAGCTCCAGTAACTCAACAGTTTAATATTGGAGTACAGAGAAATCAACGAATGAATGAAATAGAAAAGAAAGTTCAGAAATAGACTGTCACTTGACATTTGACAAAGGTTGTCAATACAAAGCAATAGGTTAAGGAAGGAGTAATTGGAGCAAGTGAATATCTATATGAAAAATAAATGAGTCTCTGATGCTTACCTGCCATTACACCAAAAATTAAATTGAGATGCATCACAGATGTAAAGTTGAAAGGTAAAACTCTAACGTTTCTAGAACAAAGCATAGGAGGCTGTCTACACAACTCTGGGGCAGACAAAGATAAACTCAGACAAGACATATGTACATTGGATTTCATCAAAATTAAAACTCTCTAATCAAAGGACACCATTAAGAAAATGAAATGGCAAACCACACAGACTGTTATGGACTGAATGTTTCCTTCCCTCCAAATTTATATGTTGAAGCCTCAACCTCTAATGTGATGGTTGGTTTGGAGTTGGGGCCTTTGAGAAGTAATTATGTTTAGATGACTTCATGAGGGTCAAGTTCTGATAATGGGATTAGTGCCCTTAGAAGAAAAGGAAAAGTCGGCAGGGTGGTTTGCTCTTATAATCTCAGCTACTTGGGAGGCTGACACAGAGGATCACTTGAGTCCAAAAGTTTCAGACCAGCTTGGGCAACTGAGCAAGACCACATCTCTAAGAAAATATAAACAATTACCTAGGCATGGTGGAACACACCTGCAGTCCCAGCTACTCAGAAGTTTGAGGCAGAGGATCACTTGAGCCCAGGAGTTCAATCATGCCACTGCACTCCAGCCTGGGTGACAGAGTGAGACCCTATCTCTTAAAAAAAAAGAGAGAGAAATAAGAGTTCTCTATCTTTTATCTATATAAATATATATATATAAGATATATATATATATTTTTTATATCTTATATATATTTTTATATATCTATATATATATTGATATTTTATGAGATATATATATATATATATATCACTCCAAGCACAGACAAAAAGAAAAGGCCATGTGAGCACACAATGAGAAGGTGGCTGTCTATAAGCCAGGAAATAGGTCTGCACTAGGAGCTGAATCTTCTGTCACCTTGATCTTAGACTTCTCAGTCCCCAACCCAGTCTATGGTATCTTGTTATAGCAACCTGAGCTAAGACAAGGCAAAACTATTTGCAGTATAAATATCTAAAAATGGACTCATATTCAGAATATATAAAGAACTCCTACAAATCAATAAAAAGAAAACAACCAATAAATAATGTGCCAAAATCTAGGCCACACACTGGCGCTATATACATATCTGAATGGCAAATAAGCATCAGAAAAGATGCCCAATAAATTTAATGAACAGGAAAATGCACATTTAAGGCCACCATAAGATACCAGCCAGTATGCGCTCACCAGAAAGGCTGAAATGTTAAAGATTGATAATGCCAAGGGTTGGTAAGAATGTGGAGGAACTGGAATTCTCATACATTGTTGATGGGAGTGTAAAATACTTTAAATACTTTGGAAAATGGAAAGTTTCTAACAAAGTTAAATATCCACTGACCTATCTCATGAGCTTATTGGAAAAGCTAAATAAAATGATGGTTCACACTGTAGTACATTTTCAATAAACATTTGTAATAGTAGTAGTACCGATACCTTGTGCTTGTAAACACCTCCTCCAATGGTAACTGAAACTTAATTGACCATCTGGTGTTGCCTTTGAACCATGTCTTGACCAGTACTGGTAGGTTGTACCTGGAGAGTGGGAAATGTGAGGTACTAAGTCAGTCCGAGCTTGGGAAGGCAATTAGAGAAACTGGAACACCTAAATAAATAGAACAGGTATCATGTCTAGAGTTAACTAGTTAATTCACAAATAAATACATGTTCTTCTGTTGATCTGGATGCAGGTGTATTGATGATATCAAGCATTTAACTTTTAGAGTATTTTTACTTATCAAGAATTGTGCGTAACAGATACTTGCTCCCTAGGGAATGAAGCAAGACCTGAAAATAGGGATGAGTGAGTGAAAGCCAGTAATATTTGCTTCATGTGTTAATCAAGAAAAGGGTCACTTTCAAATTTTGATACATTCAGATGTTCCCCATTTCAAAATGTCTGCATCAAAATGTCCTGCTTCCATTCCTCATCAACTACTCTGTGAGGTATCCTAATAAACACTTATCGAGTCTGCAAAGATGAGCAAGCTTTGTCCTTGACACAGGAGACTTTAAAGTATGGTAAGAAAGGATAAGCAATCATATGATTAACTACTCCCCTGGAGAATGAAATGAATGTTCAAAGGACCAACATCACATGTGGTACCAAAAGCTCCATCAGCTCAATAAATCAAGAGTTCACCAAAGACATATACAAGTTTCCTGGGGCTTCTGTGAAGGGGAATGTCAAATACATCTTGTCTTGTCTCGGAAATCCTCGAGGTCACCAACAAAGCTAAGATTTCAATTTTAAGGACTCTTTCAAATGTCTCAGAGGCTTCAGAGTGTCCATGAATCCCCTGAAACTATATGGAAAAGAGTCATTTTTGAATCTTTACGTGCATTTTTCTAGAAAGAAGGTCCATCACTTTCATTAAGCTCTCAAATGGCTCTGTAACTCAAAAAAGATTTCTCATAAATTTGTTCTAATTGTAATTTGAGTTTATCTATGACCTCCCATTACTCACTTAATTCAGAGTTTCCTATAACTTCAATCACAAAAATTGTTAGCACAAAGGTAAGCAAAAGGCATTAATCCACTAATTTGATTCTACTTCTTGCAGGCTATAGCTTCAGTGTTCTTAGAAGTCTCTGAGTATTTCCATGTGGTTCTGATGGGTCAGTTTGAAATTGAACTAGAAATGTAAAATTAAATTAACTTTACTCCAATTAAGCATTTTAAGTCATAATTAGATTTCACTTTATTTTGTAAATGACCTAAGCCATTTATTAACTATATGCCTTGAGCTATTTACTTAAATTCTGTGACTCAATTTCCTCATCTACAAAATGAGAATAATGGCTAAATCCACCACACAGTTATGATGATTAAATGGGTTAATATCTGAAAAATACTTAGACTAGTGCCTGGCACAAAGTAAATGACATAGAAGTAATAAATGAATACCCTTGGCTTTATTGTCAAAGCCTGTGGATTTACCCTTGTCTGCATTGTGGAATACGTGCAATTGAAGTTCTTGACAAACTCTTGGTGGCTCATTTCTTATTGAAAGCTTAGATGTTAACATTTGGCGTTCAAGAAAGCTTATCTAAAGTGTGAACAGTCCATCTATTTTTAAGATATTCTAGATTATGTCTCTGAGTCAAAATAAGTCTCCTCTGAGACACTGTCTTGGCACTTAATAGAATTGCTTTTGGTGAGTTGTGCTTGCTCCATGCTCCTGCCTTGCCTAGAAAGACCTTTCAAGAAGCAGTCATTCTCCCTAAGCATTTGTCAGGGATATCAATGGGATGTTGTTCACTCTAGAATACACTGTTCGTACCCTACCCACAAACCTTGACCAGGCTAATGCAGCCACCACTTCTGCCCATCCACAGCATCCATGCACATCGGCTGGTAACAGCTCAAAGTTGTAACTCTTCTCCAGAAAACTGCTCTCAACTAACAGGAGCCTTGTAATTGGGAGATGTCTGGAAAATGATATACCAGACCCCACTCCGGTGTATAAAGGTACAAAAGCCCAGCCTTCTTGCTTCAAGATAGGACGACTTCATGGTCCCTTTCAGACTTCAGAACCATCCTCATGGAACCAGGTTGTCATCAGCTGAAACCACATCTTTGCTGGGATTCTTCCTCTGCTTCGTCCTGCTTTCCTCATTTCCTTTCAGCTTTCTTCTGAGACCTCTCCTTCACTTAATTATTTGTGCAAGAACCCTATTTTAGACCCCACTTCCAGGAAATCCAACCTAAGACATCCATTATATCATAGAGTAATATGGTATGCTAAGCATGAGGGTGGGTTTTTTTTTCTCCTTGGATTCAGTGCCAAAAAAGATTGTGCTCCTTAGTCTCTCATTCCCCTTCCCTCCTTTCTCTTCCCCTCCTCATCCACCTCTTCCTTCTCCTCATCTCCCCTTGCCTCCTATTCCTCCTCCTTCTCTCTCCTCTTCTTTCTCCTTTCCTCCTCTCTCTGGCTCCTCCTCCTCTCCTCCTCTTCTCTTCTTACTCCTCTCTTTTTCCTTCTCCCTTCCTTTCTCCTCCTCTTCTTCCTCCTTATTTTCCCTTGCTTCCTATTGCTGCTCCTCCTCCTCTTCTCTCCTGCTTCCTCCCCTCCTCTTCACCTTCTCTCTACTCCTGCTTTCTCCTCCTCTTACTCTTCCTCCTTCCCACCTCCCTTCTTTGCCTCCTTATCCGTTCCTCCTCCTCTCTTCCTCCTTCTTTCTCCTCCTCCCCTGTCCTTCTCTTCTCCACCTCCTCTTCTTTCTTCTCACTTCCTCATCCCCTCTTTCTCCTCCTCCTCCCTTTCCTCCCTTTGTCTCTCCTCCTCTTTGAAAAACAAAGAAGAAAAAAAGATTGTACTCTTCCAAAGTAAGTTCTACATTTTTATCTTAGCCCTGGGACTCTTCTAACTGCAGGTGCTTTCCTCTTTACTTTGGTTACCTTGAATCTCAGAACCAAATTTTCAACCCATTTCTGTTGTATTTCTGAGTAGCAACTTCACCCTTAGCTTTATTCCATGTTTTACCTTTTTTTCCTCTTTGCCAAGACCAATCAAGCAAAATATGTTTTGTACTTGGTGGAATAAAATAGGCTTTATTAATACAAATAAGCTTTAAAAGGAGTCATGATGGCCAGGCACAGTGGCTCATGCCTGTAATCCCAGCACTTTGGAAGGCTGAGGAGACAGGATCACTTGAGCTCCAGATATCATGGCTGCAGCAAGCTAAAATTGTGTCACTGCACTCCAGCCTGGGTGTGAGACCAGAGTGAGACCCTGTTCTCCCCCAAAGTTTTAAAAATTAAAGAAATAAAATAAAACATCATGATTTACTTTCCTAATTCTTATTTTGCAGTCTGTATTAGACATTTCTGTTTGAGGTCTGCCCAGTTCTCAATCCCCTTCTTCCAGTTATAGCATCCCCAACTGTCCTTCGGAAATGACAATATCTGAATTCAGTTCATGTAGTTCAGGTGTGCTGACTCCATTCTTTTATTTCAGGAGAGGGGATGACCTGGTCCACACAGAATCAGAGCATCATAGTCCCCTGTTACTAAATGGATTTAAAACAGGAAGGCATAGAATACAACTAAAGCCATGAAGTTCAATTCTGAGACTTTGACTGGATTAATGAGGAGAAAACATCTTTCTTTCCCCTGAACCACTTCCTAGGATTGCTGAGAATACAGAATAAGCTTGAAGTGATTATGAGCCATTCATCTCACCCCTACCAGGGTGAGGCTGCCTGAGATGGAGCCACTGCTGAGCAAAGCAGAGATGAGGGACGCAGAGAGCCTACGTTTTCATCACCTCAACGGAGCTGTCCCTTTTTCAGTTACCTCCTTCTTTTCCTAAATCTAATTTGAGTTTGATTTCTGCTCCTTGCCACCAAGATTCCTGACTAATAACAAAGGCACAAAAATATAAGTTTATTTTAACAGTGAAAACCTGTAAGGGGCTGGGCGCAGTGGCTTATGCCTGTAATCCCAGCACTCTGGGAGGCCAGTGCAGCAAAATCACTTGAACCTAGGAGTTCCAGTCTAGCCTAGGCAACATGGTGAGACTGGTGTCTCTATTAAAAATTTTGTAAAAATTAGCGAGGCATGGTGGTGCATTTCTATGGTCCCAGCTACTTGGAAGGCTGAGGTGGGAGTATCACTTGAGCCTAGGAGCTCGAGGTTGCAGTGAGCCATGATTCCAGCCTGGGTGACAGAGCAAGACTGTCTTAAAAAAAAAAAAAAAAAATCTGTAAGAGACAATAGTTTTTTTGTGTGCAACTTGTTCCAACATCCAGAAAATCCAGGTTTAAAAAATTTTTAAACCTAAGCTTTAATGCTACATATGTGTTTCTCTTCCTTGTTACACAAATTTGAGAGGCTGTACTGTATATCTCGAAAAAATGGAATTCTTTTACAGCAGTTGTTCCAGTTAGAATTGATTTTATAGCATTTAAACTTTAACAACAGTTTTCTATGAGTGACCTTGGGGCCAGGCCTGGTGGCTCACGTCTGTAATCCCAGCACTTTGGGAGGCCGAGGGAGGCAGGTCACTTGAGGTCAGGAGTTCAAGATTAGCCTGGCCAAAATGGTGAAACCCTGTCTCTGCCAAAAATATTTTTCTAAAAATTAGCCAGCTACAGTGAAGCGTACCTGTAATGCCAGCTACTCGGGAGGCTGAAGCAGGAGAATTGTTGAACCCAGGAGGCAGAGGTTGCAGTGAGCCAAGATCATGCCACAGCACTCCAGCCTGGGCAACAGAATGAGACTTCGTCTCATAAAAATAAAAGAGTGACCTTGGGCAGAGTAGAGAATGGAGTTGAGAATTTAAACTAATTGGCAAAAAGGGAAAATCTTGATAAAGATAGCTGCATGTGAAGGAGGACACAGAGACTACATTAAGTTCAGTTTTCAAGGATGACTTCTTGGTGTTTTACTATCATGTTACCCATCTTCGTGGTTGTTTGAATGGTACTAAAAGCTATAAAATTTATATATTTTGCATTCTCTGCTGTTTAGGGAAGAACTCTCTAAAACCATGTTTTTCCTCTGCTTTCAAAGCACGACAATCATTAACACAAAGAAGACTTCTGTGACCAAATGTGTGAGGAGTTTTTCCCACCACCAAGCAGTGGGTACCAGCTAGGTGTCCCCCAATTCAATTCTAATACTATCTCCCTGGAGATAGTGTCAGATCCCACAGGTTTCGGGCTTGCTTCTTGAGACTGTACCAAGAAGTGTCTCTGAAACTTCTGGTCAACCCAATTGAAGTTGGGGTTCCCACAACCCCCTCTTTGGGTCCTATTAATTTTCTGGAGCAGCTCACAGAACTCAGGGAAACACATTTACCAGTTTATTGTAAAGGATACAGATAAAGAGACGCATAGAGTGAGGTATGGGGGAAGGGGTGCAGAGCTTCCACGCCCTCCCTAGACACACCCCACACCCCACTCCAGGGACTTCCATGAGATCGGCCATGGAGACACTTGCTGAACCCAGTTCTGTTGGGTTTTTATGGCAGCTTCAGTATGTCAGCATCCCTTCCCCCAGGGCATGAGGGTAGGAGGTCTTATAACCCGCAATCAGAAAAGCAGGGAATGATTAGAATCTTGCCTGGGAGCAGGTGAAAAGGAAGCATGGAGAAGGTTGGAGAGATCCTCTTTCCTTAGGTCTAACATACCCATAATAAAAGACTGAAATGGCCAGCCTTGGTGGCTCACCTCTGTAATCCCAGCACTTTTGGAGGCTGAGGCTGGAGGATCACTTGAGCGTAGGAGTTTGAGACCAGCCCGGATGTCCTGAGTAGCTGGGACTACAGGCATGAGCCACCATGCCTGGCAAATTTTTGTATTTTTTATACAGATGGGATTTTGCCAAGTTGTCCAAGTTCATCTTGAACTCCTGGGTTCATGTAATCCACCCACCTCAGCTTCCCAAAGTGCTAAGATTAAAGGTGTGAGCCACCACGCCCCACTGCATTCTTCCATCTTTAGTCTCAGGCAGGCTTTCCTTGAGCCATCCAGCAGCTTCAGGCTCACCTCCTTCAGCATGGGGCAAACATGTGAGTCATCTTCCTCACCAAAAGCAAAGTCCTGGAATTGAGTTTCATTAGGCCACCTTGGCTTTCATGTCCATTCCAGAGTCAATCACTATGGCCAGAGAAAGTGGATAGATGCTCTACACAGAGTCCTGGGTGACATGCCCATCCCTGGAGCCTGGGGTAAAATCAACCCACCTGGAGCACGTGCATGGGAAGAGCACTGGGTGAGTCTCTAAAGAACACAGGGGATCTGTTACCAGAAGAAGGGAATGATTTCTGGGCAGGTAAAGCCACACATGTCATTTCATCACTGGTGTACATTTTTCCTGATTGATATCTAATCACTGAACTGATAGTCTGCTTGGCTCCATTCAGCAGTGCTGCCTCTCATGTATGAGGGAAGAGCCTGGTGCTTGGGGACTGTTGTAGGGGGTTGTCTGGATGTTTATTAGTGAGTGTCTTAGAGGTAGATCACAGAAGCAGGATGAAGCAAAGGGAGAAGTCAGGTTGCAGTGTCGTCCCACTGACAGTCTCGGCTAACGCCCACCACCACAACCACAGGAGCTCTAGAGCAACAATGGACGTTCAGAGTAGTCCCACGTTGGAGCAAGAGGGGAGACCTTTCATGTATACACCAGGGAATACTATGCAGCCATAAAAAAGGATGTGTTCATGTCCTTTTCAGGGACATGGATGAAGATGGAAACCATCATTCTCAGCAAACTAACACAAGAACAGAAAATCAAACACCACACATTCTCACTCATAAGTAGGTGTTGAACAATGAGAACATATGGACACATATGACCCCCCAATCAGTGTTGTAACAACCACACCAGGATAAAAGCAAGAACATATTTCCTACACCTTCCAGGCTTGTCATTACCCATGATTCATACACGCTGGCAGGGAAGGATCATTAAACCTGAGAAAAGGACAAAGCAAGCAAACAAAAAACCCTGATGCATTTAGTAAGAGACAAAGCTTAGAAGAAACGAACTTGTAGAAGTAGGAGGATAAACAACCTCACTGGAAATTTAACACATTTGAAGCAGTGGTTGGTCAGAACCAATGCTAGGAAAAATATTCATCTGATCAACCAGTGAGACATATGCTTTAAGCTCTAACTGATAAGGAATTTGGGAATGGAGTACACATTGGAAGTGAAAAATGACTCACCAGATGACTCACACATCCAAGAACCTGCCGCTCCACCAATATTTAGAATGTAGTTCTGCTTAGGACAAAAACCAACCTGAGAGGTTTTTTGTGTTTTTGTTTTGTTGTTCTTGTTGTTCTGAGACGAGGTCTCACTCTGTCGCCCAGGCTGTAGTGCAGTGGCAGGATCTTGGCTCACTTTAACCTCCTCCTTCTGGGTTCAAGCGATTATCCTGCCTCAGCATCCCAAGTAGCTGAGATTACAGCTGTGCAACAGCATGTCTGGCTAATTTCTGTATTTGTAGTAGAAATGGGGTTTTGCCGTGTTGGCCAGGCTGGTGTCGAACTCCTGACCTCAGGTGATCCATCCACCTCGGCCTCCCAAAGTGATGGGATTACAGGCGTGAGCCACTGCGTTCCACCCCCTCAAAGGTTTTCGTCTGTGGATTGGATTGATTGGCTGGATTTTTTCTTTTCTTTTCTTTCTTTCTTTCTTTCTATTTATTTATTTATTTTTGAGACAGCATCTTGCTATGTCTCACCCAGGCTGGAATACAATGGCATGATCAGTGCTCACTGTAGCCTCAACCTCCTGGGCTTAAGCAATCCTCTCACCCCAGCCACCCAAGTGGGACTTGGCTGGACTACAGGAGCACACCACCAGGCCCAGCTAATTTTTAAATTTATTTGTAGAGATAAGGTCTCAATCTGGTGCCCAGGGTGGTCTCAAACCCCTGCACGGAAGTGATCCACCTGCCTCGGCCTCCCACAGTGCTGAGATTATAGGTGTGAGCCACCATGCCTGGTGAATTGTTTTTTTAATTAGAAGGATCCAAGGACATATTTTTTTAAGTTGTTATACATTTTCTTATCATTGTACATGACTATGCACATAAATTTGTTCAGTCAACTCAAATATTTGAAGAAATGTAAAACCATCAACATAAATTTTAGAGTATATGCTACAGAATCATCAGAGTTCAGGAGACATAGAGAAGACTATGTGGTTTAGAGGAGTTTAGAGCCAGACACAGCGGGGTTCATTTCACACCTCTGTCACTTACTAGTTGTATGGCTTTAGCAAATTTCCTCATCTAGTTGAGTTGGTTCTTCATCTGTAAAGTAGATATATAAAAATATGTATCACATAGGGGTACTGCTTGAGGTAATGCAGGCAAAATTATTACAGTAGTCCAGTGCCCAGAAAACAGTCCACGAAAACAGTGAGTGTTGCTCCTGTGGTACTGTTGCTGCCATCATCACTGGGATGGTTGTTACGGAATATCTAAGCCTAAACTATAAGACCCCTAGAAAAAAGGGAGACATTCTGACCCATACTTCAAGAAGGTGTTTAATCTTTCAGGAAAATTGTGCCACCAAGGAAAAGGAATGAAAACAAAGATTAGTTGAGAATCCTACCTTTTATTTTCACTTGTTTTCCCCTAGTGGTTAAGTTGGGAGACAGGTTGAATGCAAGGTTGGTTGGTTTGTTGGTTTGTTTGTTTGTTTGTTTGTTTTGAGACAAGGTCTCATTCTATCACCCAGGCTGGCATGCAGTGGAAAAATCACAGCTCACTGCAGCCTCAACCTCCCAGGCTCAAGCGATTCTCCCACCTCAGGCACACACCACCAGGCCTGGCTAATTTTTAAATATTTTTGTAGAAATGGGTCTCACTATTTTTCCTAGGCTGGTCTCAAACTCCTGGGCTTAAGCGATCTTCCTGATTTGGCCTCCCAAAGTGCTGGGATTAGAGTGTGAGCCACCATGCCCAGCTGCAAGTTTTTTCTTAAACAGATTTACCTGAAGGCCTAGGATGGATTCAGGAAACCCAAGAGCTACCCAGGGTTTCTGGATAATTATCAATGCTGGGGCAGCCTCATTACCATGCACCATGTATGGAGGCACAAGGCTATACTTTGCCTCCTCAGGTTTGTGAGAGTCAAGGCGAAGTTCCTTCTCAGCCCTATACCACTTGCCAGATTGTATAATACAGAAGCTTATGTAAGTTCCACCACGACAGGATGCAGCTCCCTGACTTTCCCCCCTCCCTCCTCCGAGACAGGGTCTCATTCCGTCATCCCGGCTAGAGTGCAGTGGTGCAATCAGGCTCACTGTAGCCTCCACCTCCCTGGCTCAAGCGATCCTCCTACCTCAGTCTCCCAAGTAGCTGAGACCACTGGTATATGCAATGATGTCCAGCAAATTTTTTAATTTTTTTTTTTTTTTTTGTAGAGATAGGGTTTCACTATGTTGCCCAGACTGGTCTTGAACTCCTGGGCTCAAGTGATCCTCTGGACTCAACCTCCCAAAGTGCTGAGATTTTTAGGTAGCTAGGCAGACATGAGCAAGACATAAGAGCCCCCCAGTCCCCAGATATGTCAGGCGACCACCAGGTAATGGTCAGGCAGTTGTTAAACTGCCTCTCTGAAATAATAATTAGTTGCAGCTGGTGCCAGGGAAGGGCCGTCTCCCAGTAGATAGAAACACCTGAAGCTGGTTATCAGCAGCTTCCCAGTAAGATCTCAGGAGTTAGGCAAGTGGGCTCAAGTATGTGTGCCAAAAAGCAAAATGGAGGAGTCTAACTGGTATATCTAGAAACACTCAACTGGTGAGGGAAAAACGCCACAGATGAACATGTACACAACTTCAGTAAACATACTGCACATGTGGCCCTTCTGAAAGGCTGGCAGGCCGCTGCGCATGCAGACAGCTCACCCCAAGGAAAAATCAAGGAAGGAGAGACACAGAGCCCCAGAACCATGCCCATGCCAATGTTTACAACCACAAATCAAGGGTCTGGACGATGCACTTGGATCTCTCCAGTTGCCTACTTGGCTGTCTTCCAAGAGTACTTTACTTCCTTTTGTTCCTGCTGTAAAACTTTTTATTACACTTTTACTCCTGCTCTAAAGCTTGTCTCAGTCTCTGCCTCTGCCTTACATCCCCTGAATTTTTTCCTTTTAGGAGGTAAGAGTCAAGTTGCTGCAGACCCACACAGATTTGCCACTGCTAAAAGGATTACAGGCATGAGCCACTGTGTCCAGCCTCCCTGACTTCTGTTTATACATAGTTTCTGCTTTCAGTCCCTCCATATCAGCAGCAAGCAGATGTATATTACTTTTGCAACATGAATTACTCTTAGTCTCAGCTCTTTCAGGAATCCAAACCTTTTGACATCAACACAATGTGGATTACTTGTCATAAGATGAATATTGATAACAAATTATTTTTGGAGACGCACGTGATAGTCACAATACATTCTGCCCACATGACTGTCACAAATTCTGTCACTTGCTCGTTTTTACCAGATCCTTTCCAGTGAATCTCAAGGCTACCTATAGAGCAAGTAAGTTAACAAGTAAATAGGTTGATCCAGGAGTGGACTTGTGTAATTGAATTGCTAGAACAATGCTACTTCCACAATAATTAATTCATTTGCTTATTCATCAAGCACAAATATACATCTGTATTGAGTCAGACTCTATGCTGGGTACTCAGGATATAAAAGTGAAAATTAATTCCCAGTCTAATCAAGAATTATTTGCTATGTATTTAAATGCCATACATGTAAATAAATAAGTGCAATAAAGTGTTTCAGATACTCTGTTCAAAGTGAGTCTGGGGGCTGGGCTTGGTGGCTCACAACTATAATTCCAGCACTTTGGGAAGCCAAGGAAGGAGAATTGTTGGAGGCCAGGAGTTCAAGACCAGCCTAGGCAACATAGCAAAACCCTATCTCTATAATAAATTTAAGGAAATTATACTACCACACTGGTCTTTTTAAAAAAAATAAAAATAATTTAAAAATTAGCCAGATGTAGTGACACGCCTGTAGTCCTAGATACTTAGGAGGCTGAGGTGGGAAGATCACTTGAGCCCAGAAATACAAGGCTGCAGTGAACTATGATTGTGCTACTCTCTCCAGCCTGGGTAGCAGAGTAAGACCCTGTCTCTAAAAAACAAACAAACAAAAAAGTTAGTATGAGAAATATTGATTTTACCTGGGAGAACAGAAAAGATTTGGTACCAGAGCTGGCTTCTGAGTCTTGAAAGATGAGTAAATGGTAACTGGATGGATATTTTGGGTGAAGATAGCAGAGAATGCATTCAGTTTATTTTTTTTTAATAATTTTAATTCAAAAATGTTATTTATAAAATACGGAACACTTTATGAACTTGCATGTCATCCTTTCACACGGGTCATGACATTCCGTTTAACAGTACCATCAATATGCAAAAAATAGCCTGATGCACAGCTTGGGATGGCCACAGCCTGCATAGGGAAGGGCAGGCATTACCTTAAAGTAGAGCAGTGAGTGACACAGACTGGTCAAACTGATATATAAAATTAGCCAGCACAGGTAGGTAGGTAGGAAGGGAAGGAAAAGGAAAATAGAGTCCAGGAAGAACCCTAGGATTATGGTTCTTAGGGTGAGGCAAAGCAAGAGAGGGCCAGGTCAGCAGGGCAAGGAGGGTGACCCCAGAGGCCCCAGAAGAACCGCAGACATCACACCTGCTCTTTCCCCCAGAATGCTACAATGGTCAACAATATGAAATGATGCAGAAATGAGAAGATGAAAAGTGAAAAGAGCTCACTGGATTTGGTCTTTGGTCTTTGGTAATGTTTCAGTGACACAGTAGAGATAGAAACTTGAGTGAAGTCAAATGGAGATGGAATCATTAGAAAACAAAAGTAAAGATTATGATGAGAATTGGTGAGTGTGAAAGGGATACTCATACACTGTTAGAAGAATTGTAAATTATATGAATTTTTGTGGCAAAAGTTTTTAATATGATCATATCATTTGACCCAGCTATTCTACTGCTAGAAAATTATCTCAAGGAAGTGAATATATATCTATGTCAAGATTTAGTTATAAGCTATTCATCCGAATATGGGTTTCAATGGTTAAGAAACTCAAAAAAGTTTTGAAAAAAAGAAACAACTTTAGTGTACAATAATAGGATGTTAGGTAAACCAATTATGTTCTATCCAGGGCAGATTTACCATGAAGCTAATGAAAATTAAGCTTTGGGCTCCTCACTTGCATGGAGCCCTTCAATACACTGGGAGAGAGCCAGGCATAACGGCTGATGTCTGTAATCCCAGTTACTTGGGAATCTGAGATAGCAGGATCCCTTGGTCCTAGGAGTTCAAGTCCAGTCTGGGCAATATAGCAATACCAGATCTCTAAAACAAAACAAAATAAATGCATACCAAGAGAGATTTATTTATAAAAATAATTTATTAAATAAATAATTTATTTATTTATATAAATAATTCTATAGTCTTTTTCTAAAGAGAGCTTCCCCAATTGTATCAGTGTTAGGCTCTCCAAATCTGGATTATCCTTGAGTCTGTTTACATAATTATAAAAATAAGATTGCATTTAATAATAGGACAAATAACTCCCTCCCCCAGAAAAAAATGATAGAATATTTGAACAGGCATTTTTATCACAGAAAATATGTTAATGGCATAAGGAGATGCAAATTACAACCACCATGAGATACCACTTCTCACGTACTAGAATGGCTAATTTTTTTTTAAGACGGAGTCTCGCTCTGTCGCCCAGTCTGGAGTATAGCAGCATGATCTCTGCTCACTGTAACCTTGGTCTCCCAGATTCAAGCAAGTCTCCTGCCTCAGTTTCCTGAGTAGCTGGGATTACAGGTGCGTGCCACCACCCCTGGCTAGTTTTTGTATTTTTAGTAAAGACAAGGTTTCACCATGTTGGCCAGCCTGTTTTCAAACTCCTGACCTCAAAGTACTGGTATTACAGATGTGAGACACCACGCCCGGCCTAGAATGGCTAATTTTGTTTAAATTCTGATGAAGATGTGGAGCAACTAGAGCTCGCCTACATTACTGGTAGGAACAAAACATAGTAGGAGCACTTCGGGAAACAGTTTGTGTGCAGGCTAAAGCAACTCCATCTTGAAAGTTAATCCACCATGTTGGCCTCTGATTAACCCCTTCTGGAAAGGCCACTAAGTTTGCCAGCTTATCTACTGTTCTTTGTGTAAGAGCAGGTACTCACTGTAAATCCTGTCCTTAGGTCAAACAACCTGGATGTTATCATACCTCAATTGTCCTATACATTCCTCTGAACCACCCCCTTCTATGGTACATAAGCCCTGGGTCTTGGGTGTAATGGTACCGGGATCCACCTTCTCTCTCTCTGCTGCCCCAAAACGCAGCAAAGGCTTCTGCCTGGAAGTCCCTATTAAATGTTTCTTTCTAAAAAACTGGATTTGTCAGCCTCGTTTTTGGACTTTGGGGTACGTTTGCATAGATCTGCCCACCACAGAACTGTATGGCAGCCTTTTACAGCTAAACATGTACTTACCATAGGACCCAGCAACCTCACTTCTAGGAATTTATCCAAGATAAATGAAAATGTAGGTCAACACAAAGACCTGCACACGAATGTTTATAGCAGCTTTACTAATGATTGCTAAAAACCAGAAACAACTCAAATATCTATCCACTGGTGAATGGATAAACCACCTGTGGTACATCCACAAAATGGAACACTACCCATCAATGAGTAGAAATGAACTACTAGTACATTAAACAACATGAATGTATCGCAAAAGCCCAATTTTAAGTGAGACACACACACACACACACACACACACACACCTACATACTATATGATTTCATTTCTACAACATTCTGAAAAAGATAAAACTAGGATAGAAAATTATATTTATAGTTGTGGAGGGCTGGAGAGAAAAAGGGAAGTTGGGGATGACAGAAATGTCCTGTAGCTTGGTTTTTGTGGTGCTTACATGACTGTATGTATTTGTCAAAATCACCAAACTGAGCGCTTTAAAATGGTGAGTTTTAATGTATGTAAATTATACCTTAATAAATCTGGCCTTAAAAAAATTCAAGTTGTCCTGGAGTGGTAGCTCATGCCTCTCTAGTCATAGCTACTTGGGAGGCTGAAGCAGGAGGATTGTTTGAGCCCATGAGTTCAAGCCTATAGTACATTAAGATTGTGTCTGTGAGGAAGCTACAGTGGCTCAGGCAGTTGTCCTGGTGTGTAAAGAGGCGAGGCTACATGTTCGAGATCAGCATGAGCAACATAAGAACTTCTCATTCATTAAAAAAAAAAAAAAAAAGATTGTGTCTGTGAATAGCCATTGCACTCTAGCTTGGCCAATATGGCAAGATCCCATTTCTTTAAAACAAAAAATAATTAAAGGGCTAGATGGGATGGCTCATGCCTATAACCCCAGCACTTTTGGAGGCCAAGGTGGGTGGATCACTTGAGGCCAGGAGTTCAAGACCAGCCTGGCCAATATGGCGAAATGCCATCTCTACTAAAAATACAAAACTTAGTCAGTCATGGTGGTGCACACTTGTGATCCCAGCTACTTGGGAGGCTACAGCACTAGAGTCACTTGAGCCCAGGAGGCAGAGGTTACAATGAGCAGAGATCACACCACTGCACTCCACCTTGGGAGACAGAGCAAGACTCTGTCTCCAAAAAAGAAAACAAACAAACAAAAAAAAATAGAAGTTGTAGAAAAATATTTAAAGACATGGAATAGTAGTCATATAGTATTGATAAGTAAAGCAAGTCATATAGTATTGATCAGTATTCATTTTCATAAATCCAGCTTTGCATGCTCAGATAGATAATACATGAATACATTTACAGAGAAAAGAACAGAAAGCAACAAATTTCACCTATAATTACTTTTGAGGCATTGGATGACAGATGAATTTTAACATTATACTTTTGCTCATGGATATTTTTAAATTTTTTCTTTAATAAATATGCACCTTGTGTAATTTTTTTAAAGTAGGTTTTTGTTGATAGAGGTGCAGTTGAGGGTTTTTAACGAATGCATTATAGATGGAGAAATCAGAGACAGGGATTCCACCCTCTTCTGATTGGCTTGCCTATTTAGGAAAAACTTACTAGAAGGGGATTCAAACAAACAAAAAAACAGATTTTTTGTTTGTTTGTTTTTTATTTTAAAGGGAAGAGTGAGACAAGAGACCCATGCAATCAAGAGCTCATGACATGGTACTCCTTGAGAGATACAGTCATGGAACAGCGCTGAGAGCAAGTTCCAATTATGCTCCAAAGCCTGGATGACTCATCTCTTTCTGAAAGAGCTTTCCATGATCCCATCCCACTCTTTTGTTCAGTCTTTCTCCTTGGTGGTCATCCCTGGATACTCCTGTGCTCAAGCCAAGGGTTCACTCCCTATTCGCAATCACAGCCTGAACTCTCCTGCTCCATGCCTTCTCCATTGTTCCCCTGCCAGTCTGGAATGTTCTCCCCAACCCTCCCTCCTTTCAAATGAGAAGCAATAGTCAATTCCCCTGTACCCTACAACACTGCCCATACCTCCTTGGCACTCACTTCTAGCTTCAATCTTCTAGTTACCTGTCACTCCTCTCTCTCTCCCACTAACCTGAACCCCTTAGACATCTTTCTGTCCTCCACAGCACTGAACACAGTGCCTTATCAATGTTTGTTGAATTTCACTGAAGATGGCATCAGACTTGGGATGCCAAATTATGATACATCCATAAACTAAAATACTTGTGGAATAGACTGATTATGAGATTAGTTGCAAATCCAGTGCAGTTATAGGAAAGAAACTACATTGTTGTTCCATTCCAGAACATAAGTCCTTGTACCTTGGAAATAACCAGTGATATGACTTAAACAATGTTCATAGTTTTATTAGTCCATTATCACAGTGCTATAAAGAACTACCAGCATCTGGGTAATTTATAAAGAAAAGAGGCTTAATTGACTCACAGTTCCATAGGCCATACAGAAAGCATGGCTGGAGAGGCCTCAGGAAACTTACAATAATGGTGGAAGGCAAAAAGGAAGCAGGCACATCTGCATATGGTGGGCAGGAGGAAGAGAGTGAAGGGAGAAGTACTACATACACACTTTTAAACAACCAGATATCATGAGAACTCACTCACTATCACTAGAACAGCAAGGAGGATATCTACCCCATGATCTAATCACTTCCCACCAGATCCCCCATCCCCTCTCTGCAACATTGGGAATTGCAATTTGACATGAGATTTGTGTGGGCACATGGAGCCAAACCATATCGATAGTCTGTTTCTTTTCTTTTCTTATTTTTTTTTAAACTGAGTGAGTCTTTCAAATTTACATCCCTTTTTAAGTATATTTTCAGGGACGACTACCAGCTTGTTTTTACTATAGAATATCATGTCTGTATACTTTGTGAGAAAGGATCCAACTGTACTATTTCTTAATAGGAATGAGTGCTGTGGATCATGAATTGGCTGATTGAGATGTTCATTTCTTAACTACAAACGTGCAATTATGATAAGGTATAATTATGGCAAAGTATAATTAATAGAAATATGCAAACCATGTCTGTGCTTCTTATAGCTGAGTGACCTGGAAGTCACTAAATGCAGGTCACACAGTAAGTATTTTTTAAATGTTCACATAAATCATTCTTGTTCACATAGCCAATCAGCCTTCTTACAGCTCTTGAACAGAATTTTTGTGTTATATGACCTAGGTCATCCTGGAAATGTGCAGGATGCCATGAATGTGGGCAGAGTCGAATGGAAGCAGGTCACTCCTAGGTCAACAACACAAGGAAGATCTTGACACCTTCAAGTTTTGTCTCTAAAAAGCACAAAGCCTGCTCAGATGCTGTCAACAGATATTGTAAAGGTTCTTCGCTATGTGGGTCAGAAGACAAGAGAAACTGTCTTTAGAGATCTGGGAGATCATTAGCCTAAAGGTAGTGATGGGCGTCATATGAGTGGTTATGATTTTGAGTGTAAATGAGTAATGAGAGAGAAAAGGGAAGGGGATGTTTAAGTAGTGAAGGAAATCACAGATTTGAAGATCAATGAATAGCCTGAGATAAAAGAAAAATAAGGCCACATAAAGTCATTATCATTTGTGGTGAACATTGTCAAATGCCAAAAAGAACATGAAGCAGATTAAATATGGCCATAAATTATCTGATATTCTTCCATCAAGAAGTGGGGTTCTATGTCCCATCCCCTTAAGTCTGAGTGGGTTTTGTGACTGTTTTACCCAATAGCCTGCCAGGAAGTAAAGCTGTGTTCATTTTCAGGACTGGTTCTCGAAAGAATAGCAGCTTCAACTTCCTATCTCTTGGAACACTCAATCATGGAGAAGTCAGCCACCATACAAGAAGTCTGACTGTACTAAGATCACCCTGCTGTGAGAAAGACCAGGTTTACTATGAAGAGACAAGATGCCCAGCCATCCCAGGCTGCTCCAGCCAACCCAGCCCAGGCACCGTTTGCCCAGGCCTCACCTGCTATCTCACCACATCTGCAAAGCAGAGCTCAAAGTGAGGGGCAATCACCAGAGCCCAAGCGACCTACAGAACTGTAAGAAATCAATTTTGTGGCCGGGTGCAGTGGCTCAGGCCTGTAATCCAAGCACTTTGGAGGCCAAGGCAGGCAGATCACCTGAGGTCGGGAGTTCAAGACCAATTTTTAAATTTTTTTAAACAACTAAGTATTTGGATGGCTAATTATACAGTGTTTCATTTCAACGCCAACTGAGGCAACACCAACAGAGTGTACTGAGTGTACTGCAATTCATTTCAGACACTAACCATCCAGAATTGGCACAGACTCCACAAGTTAAGGACAAAGTCCTCCACAAGACAGCTCTCACTTCAGACACCAGCTGTAAGCTTCAGGGGATCCCAGGCCACTCATACTCTGACTGGCTGCAAATTGAGAGCTCCCACAACCATTTCAGGTTTGATAACTCGCCAGAATGACTCACGGAGCTCAGAAACATGCTATATATGAAATAATAGTTTTATTGTTAAGAATACACATAGGGCCGGGCGCGGTGGCTCACGCCTGTAATCCCAGCACTTTGGGAGGCTGAGGCGGGTGGATCACGAGGTCAAGATATCGAGACCATCCTGGTCAACATGGTGAAACCCCGTCTCTACTAAAAATACAAAAAATTAGCTGGGCATGGTGGCGTGTGCCTGTAATCCCAGCTACTCAGGAG
>NW_016107514.1:1054153-1086167 GCF_001604975.1 Cebus imitator | reverse complement strand
AAAAAAAAAAAAAAAAAAAAGAATACACATAGGTATCAAGACATTAAAAAACAGTGAAAATTTTAAAAAATAAAAGATTACATAGGGCAAGGTCTGGGAGGGAACACAGAGCTTCAGTGCCCTTCCCTGGAGGAGTCAGGGAGCATCACCCTCCCAGCACTTCACTGTATTCACCAACCGGGAAGCTCCTCCAAGCCTAGGTGTCGAGAGCTTTTACTGAGGTCTCATTATGAAGGCATGATTGATTAAACCCTTGGCCATATGACTGACCCCAACCTCTGGTTCTTCTCCCTGGATAGCGTCCCCAAATCCAAGAGCCATATGTTAAGTTTTCCCAGTCATTTTTAAATCCTCTTACTTGACTTGAGGTGAGAGAGAAGTGCTCTGGTCCCCCCTCCCATCCTGGGAGAGGGAGCATAGCATACTTGCAACTCTCTCCAAAACAGCGTGAATCAGCCAACACTGGGCAGACCAGTTTTGAAGAATTCCTATTGCAAGCTCTGCATGATGGTGTCTATTGCTAGTTTCTCAGCCACTTGGGCCACTTCAGAACTTTTAAATCGCACTTTAGGTTCTATTTCACAATGCTTAACAAAATACAAAAAGGTCTCTGTTTTCATGGATTTTAGTGCCTATTAAGAGATAGAGATAGTAAATAACACAAACAAATACATAATTGGAAACAATGCTGAGTCTTATAAAGGAAAGATTCACTAGATGTGAGAGACTTTGGCGGCCTCAGTGAATCATGCCTTCTGGAATTTTGCCCTTGAGTAATCCCCTTTCACGTTGACACTAGGTTTGGCCTTACAATTAACTTTCACCACTGGGACATTCCAAACATAGTGTAAGCAGAAGTTTGATGAACTTGCACATGGGATTAGGCCTCTTGGAATGCACTTTCTTAGAATCCAGTTGCCAGTCTGTGGAGGAAGCCGAAGCAGCCACATAAAGAGGTCCACATAAGAGTTAACCAAGGAGCCTGGCCAAAAACCCCCACTGGGCTCCCAGTAGGTGGCCAGCATGATATACCAGACTTGTGACCGTGTAGCTATCTCAGCACCCCAACTGACACAACACCCCATGAACCAGAACCACCTGATTAACTGATATGGCTTGACACTGTGTCCCCACCCAAATCTGCCAATCTGAGATCTCCAATGTTGGGGAAGGGACCTGGTGGGGTATGATTGGATGACAAGGGCGAATTTCCCCCTTGCTGTTCTCATAATAGTGAGTCCTCACGAGATCCAGTTGTTACACTCTCTCTATCCTGCTCTACAATGTGAAGATTTTTCCTGCTTCCCCTTCACCTCTGCCATGACTGTAAGTTTCCTGGCGCCTCCCCATCCGTGCTTCCTGTACAGCTTGTGGAATTTTTAGCCAATTAAACCTCTTTTCTTGAAAAATTACCCAGTATCAGGTAGTTCTTTTAAGCAGTGTGAGACGGACTAATACATCAACCAACCAAAAGAATTATGAGAAATGATACCCTGTTAGTATTTAAACCACTGAATTTTGGAGTGATTTGTAATGTAGCAATAAACAACAAAAACATAAGACTATGAGAACAAAAACAAAAGACCTACCTAATTTGGAAAATTGAAGAGGCTTTTCCAGAGGAATCAATAATTTACATATAATCTGGAAGAAAAAAATATATAAGTTAACTTCCAAACAGAGACCAGTGTCCATAATGGCCGTGTTTGAAGGGAAGGTGATGCAGTAAAAAAACAGAATGGATATTATTCATTTTCTTTTTGTTTGTTTGAGACGGAGTCTCGCTCTGTTACCCAGGTTGGAGGGCCATGGCACGATCTTGGCTCACTAAAACCTCCGCCTCCTGGATTCAAGTGATTCTCCTGCCTCAGCCTCTTGAGTAGCTGAGATTACAGACACCAACCACCATGCCCAGCTAATTTCTGTATTTTTAGTAGAGACAGGGTTTCACCATGTTAGTCAGGCTGGTCTTGAACTCCTGACCTCAAGCAATCCACCCACCTTGGCCTCCCAAAGTGATGGGATTACAGGTGTGGGCCACCACACTCGGCCTGAAAAACAGAATGGAGATTATTTTCTTGTGCATATTTGCCTAATTATAAAACAAGTTGAACACGATGGCTTATACCTGTAAGCACTTTAGGAAGGAGGCCAAGGCAAGAGGATCACTTGAGCCCAGGAGTTTGAGACCAGCAAGATAATGAGTCTCCATCTATATAAGAAAAAAGAATATATTTTTTGTTAATATATATATATTAAAAATATATCTATTACATATACATACATTAAAATATATTAAATATATATTAAAATATATAAGGAGAGAGAGGGAGAGAAGCGAATGTGTGCATACATTTATTTTATACAGCAACAGTATAGTTAAGAAGGAAATAAAAACCCAGAGCTAAAACTGATAAGTCTATTCTTGCTTATTAATACAGACTTGCCATTAGAGCCATCTGTGACATATACACATTGTGCTGGGACCATCTGTAATGTTCCTAATCTAATGGCTTAAACGATGGCTCACACCCTCATTAGAAGATATTAGCACCTCAAAACACATTTGTTGGAAATAGCAAGGTACTGATCCCTTCAGATGCTATCAAGTGGCTACACTGTAAACTAATGCACATCCCAGCAAGAACAAAGGGAACCAGACATTGAGCCCCTTCTGTGGATGAGAATATTTGACAAACTCATACATTCTCTCATTAATCTCAGTAATCTTAAGAGCAGGTATTATTTTTCCTTTTCTACTTATTAAAGAAAGTAAGGCTTTTAAAGCTTCATTAGCTTGCTTGATCACACAGCTCGAAAGTAGTAGAGCCAAGTTTTAAATCCCAGGCTCTCTGCCTCCAAAATCTGCATCTATAATAGCTGTTGTTGGTTGCCTTCCCTGTTGCAGCTTCCTTCTTTCTTCCAGACGTTTTTCAACACCCATATCCTCCCATCCAGCCAGTGAGCTACAAGGGTGGGTCTCTTGCCTACACAGTATTGTTTTTTTTTTTTTTTGAGACACTCCTCTCTCTGTTGCCCAGGTTGGAGTGCAGTAGCATGATCTAAGCCTCCCAGGCTCAAGCAATTCTTGTGCCTCAGCCTCCCAAACAGCTCAGCTACAGGCGCATGCCACTATCCTCAGCTAACTTTGGAATTTTTTTGTAGAGACGGGGTTTAACCATGTTGCCCAGGCTGATGTCAAACTCCTGAGCTCAAGCAATCTGCCTGCCTCAGCCTCCCAAAGTGCTGGGATTACAGGTGTGAGCCACCACGTCTGGCCCTCCAGTAGTATTTTTTTCGCAGCAGGTGCAATTGGCACTTGGGGCTGACTAGTTCTTCCCTCTACAGGGCTTTCAGATGCATCTTAGGATGTTTAGCATCCCTGACCTCCACTTGCCATCATTCTAACAACTCAAAATGCCCAGCACACACTTGTACAGCAGTGCTCAGCCTGAGAAGGGCCAGTTCACACCAAATACTGCACCTCCTGTCAATGATGGGTTCAGCAAACTACTCAGCAACTGGTGAGCTGTCCCTT
This sequence comes from Cebus imitator, assembly GCF_001604975.1. Taxonomy (NCBI): domain Eukaryota; kingdom Metazoa; phylum Chordata; class Mammalia; order Primates; family Cebidae; genus Cebus; species Cebus imitator. Next base: position 1,082,629 of record NW_016107514.1, on the reverse strand, counting down.
CAAGGGGATTTCCCTGTGATGTAGAAAGATTCATGAACAGGAAAGCAGTTTGGGCCAATGAGATGTAAGGGGAGGTCTGCTGGGCTGTTTTGCACCAGAAGCTTACATACTCTGAAGAAACAGCTTCTTGGCCCTGAAGGTTTTCACGTATGGTGATAAGACCCAGAACTCCTCTACCATGTCACTGCTACCTTTATAATGAAGCCACAACCTGGAGGCAAACAGATCTGAACAACTCTGAGAAAGGCAGCTAATACAACTGATCACGATGAATCTCCGGACTTTTCAGTTGAATGAACAAATTAAGTCACCTTTATTCTTTAAGCCAGTACAGTTAAACAATAAATCCTTAATGCTGGGCTTTCAGTTATTTGTGGAGGCAAATATCCTACCTGATATAACAACTTTTTTAAGTCATTAGGCACTACTGTCTTTACCTAGAGCACAGGACATGCCCATTTGGGCTAGTGGCTATGAAGGGGACAAAGGAATAGATTTCAATTTTGGAATTTGCCCAACTTTCTGCTCTCTTCAGTTTTTGTCTGTCTACCATGTTGCTCCCTACTCTAAGCAGAAGACATGTTCTTTTTCCAGTTGAGTGGATTCCTTTGCTTGTCCTCTCAGTCCCACCTTTGCCTATCCCCTCAGAGGTCTCTCTCCATAATGTATTCACCCTCTGTCTAGACTTTCCAGCCTTTCCCTTTCTACAACTCTTTCCCCAAAGCATGTGCACATCTCCGGACCTGCCCCTTGGTAACCAGCCCTCCCTCAGGCCATGCACTTCTTATCTGTGGCCCTTTGCTTTCACCCGAGATAGCCAAGCTCCTTAGAGGTGACCTTTTCATCTACTTCTCCACTTCCTCATGTTTGCATTCTCCTCTGCCAATTAATCATCAAACTACTGCTATCTGATTGATGCCACTAACTTCTCTAATGAAACTGCACTGGTAATATTCACTGATTAGTTCCTACATAATAAATCCAATAAGCATTTATCTTTATAATGTCTAACCTTTCTCCTAAATGTGTTAACCAATTCCTCCTTCAAAAATTCTCTATTGGGGCCAGGTGCAGTGGCTCATGACTGTAATCACAGCACTTTGAGAGGCTGAGGCAGGCAGACTGCTTGGGCTCAGGGGTTTGAGACCAGCCTGGGCAACATAGTGAAAGCCCACCTCTACATAAAAATACAAAAATTAGATGGTACGGTGGCATGCGCCTGTAGTCTCAGCTACTTGGGAGGCTGAGGCAGGAGGATTACTTGAGTCCAGGGGACAGAGGTTGCAGTGAGCCAAGATCACACCACTGCACTCCAGCCTGGGCCACAGAGTGAGATTCTGTCTCAAAAAACAAAACAAAAAAAAATTCTCTTTTGGGGCACATATACTAAAATCGGAATGATACAGAGAAGGTTGCCATGGCCCCTATGCAAGGATGACATGCAAATTTGTGAATCATTCTATACTTTTGTAATAAATAATAAAAAGAGAAAAAAATTCTGTCTTTTTTGTGTTTGTGCTACCATCCTCTAATGCATGAGCTCTTAATCTGGGGTCCATAGACCACAGGAATATAAATAGAAAAAAATATATATTATTATTCACTGTGAAATTCAACATTTTCTGCAGTTATGACAGCTGGCAACCAACCATGGTAGTGTAGGCATGCCCATGTCTTTGTCATTAATAGAAATACAGATGTTTTTTATCATACAATACCACTGATGAGAATATCTTGTGATATTATTTATACTCATCCCTACTATTATAGTTATTAGACATCTTGTTAGATCTCCTTATTTAATTTGTTAGTAAAGAAACATATAAAATATTCTAAAACAAATTTGTTTTTGTGCAATCACCTGATGGGCTCTTCCCGCCTATTGCACAGACAAAATCAATTCACCAAGACGGTGACACTGCAGTAGAGAAACAGTTTAATTTTCTACAAAGGAGAACTGAAGTTATCACTAAATCTGTCTCCCTAAAGTTTGGGAGGCTAGGGATTTTTATGGACAATTTGGTGGGCAGAGGGTTAGGGACTGGGTGCTGCTGAATGGTTGAGAATAAAATCATAGGCATGTGAAAACAGTCCTCATGCTCTGAGTCCTTCTCTGGGTGGGGCCACAGGACAAGCTAAGTCATGAGTCACGAGTCTGGGTGGGGTCAGTCTGAAGAACATTTCAAAAAAATCAATTTTCAAAGTTGGTCAAGGTGACTCATGCCTGTAATCCCAGCACTGTGGAAAGCCAAGGCATCTCTTGAACCCTAGAGTTTGAGACCAGCCTGGGCAAGATGGTGAGACCCTGTGCCGACAAAATAAAAAATATTAAAGTGTGGTGATGTGCACCTGTGGTCCCAGCTACTGAGGCAGGAGGATCTTTTGAGCCCGGGAGTTCAAGGCTGCAGTGAGCTGTGATCATACCACTGCACTCCAGCTTGGGTGATAGAGCTAGACCCTGTCTTTAAAAAAAAAAGTTAGGTTCTACAATAATGATAATCTCCTTCCTTCCTTCCATCCTTCCTTCCTTCTTTCTCTGTTTCTTTTCTTCCTTCTTTCTCTCTCTTTCCCTCCCTCTTCCCTCCCTCCCTCTCTCCTTCCCTCCCTCTCTCTCTCCCTTCCTTTTTTCCTTCCTTCCTTCTGTTTCCTTTCTTCCTTCTTTCTTTCCCTCCCTCTTTCTTCCCTCCCTCTTTCTTCCCTCCTCCCTCCCTCTCCTTCCCTCCTTCTCTCCCTCCCTTCCTTCCTTCCTTGTTTCCTTTCTTCCTTCTCTCTTCCTTCCTTCCTTCTGTTTCCTTCCTTCCTTCTCTCTTTTTTCCTCTCTCCTTCCCTCCCTTCCTCCCTCCCTCCTTCCTTTCTTCCTTCTTTCCTTTTTTTTCAAGAGATGAGGTCACACTATGTTGCCCAGGCTGGTCTCAAACTCCTGGGCTCAAGCAATCCTCCTGACTCAGCCTCCCAAAGTACTGGCATTACAGGTGTGAGCCACTGTGCCCTGCCAATGGTGATATAATCTATAGGAAATATTGGGACTAGTGACCTCTGGCCACATGACCCCTGAGCTGTAAGGGATTATGGAACTACACCTACATTTTAGCAGAGTTCAGGCCCTTCCCATAATCCTATTCTTATGGCTTTCCATTAGACTTACAAAGATGGTTTTTGGGTCCTGAGGAAGGAAAGGGTTCATTTTATGGAGGGACTATAATCATCCTTGCTTTTAAGTTAAACTATATACTTAAACTCTTCCCAAAGTTAGTTTGGCCCATGCCTAGGAATGACCAAGGACAGTGTGGAGGTTAGAAGCAAAATGGAGTCAACTATGTTAGATTTCTCTTACTGTCATAATCTTTGCAAAGGTGGTTTCATTTGCAACATTTGGATAAAAATTTCAATATAATTTAATTTCTCTGTAATCTTCTGTATTTTATTTTGTACCTTTAAAACCATTGTTCTGAGAAGACACCAATGAGTTTCACCAGGCTAAAGAGTCTACAGCTGCAAGAAGCCTGTAATAAAACAAAACACTGCCTAAAGTTTCTGCTGTTCCCACTTTAATATATATATATATAGAATTACTGCTTCTCAGTCCAGGTTTGAAGCTCATGCTACAAGGTCCACTACCCCTCTTTTTTTTTTTCAGTTTTTTTGGCTTCAAAACCACCTGTGATTGGTATTATAGTCATTGGGTTTTACGACTCACCTAAGAACTCGGAGATAAGTTTGTACTCTGAGCATTAATGTTAAATGTCAACATGTCATGATGCCAGACATCTTGTGAAGATAACATATCCCGAGTGCTTCCCATAATCTCAGCACTGCACAGTAATCCTATCACTTTGATATTCTTTTTCCCATTTTACAGATTAAGAAACTGAAACACAGATGGAATCAATGGCATGGCTAGGTCATATGGTCAGTAATTGATGAAGCTGGAGGCTTAATAATTTTATTTTAAAATAAAATTATGGGAGTGACCTAAAGATCCAGCTTGGATCCCAGGGCCAGAACTCGATAGTAATTTAATTGAATTTGTTAAGGTATCTAAAGCGACTGTCATCACAAATGGCGTTGGCCAGCCTTAAACCCTCAAAAGAAGAAGGTCTCAGAGATAAAAAGCAGTATTCTCTATTAAAACATGATTCATGATTTAGATCCCAAGAACTTCAACCACAAAAATAATTTGTTTTAAACATGATTCGTGGGAGTTTTTCATTCATCAAAATATTTGGTTCTTGGGCAAAGCCATTAGGCCAGGGTTATAAATGCCTGCAGAGGCCAAAAAGATTAATGGTGCTGTTCAGAGTGAGACAACAGGGTGTGGTTAGGGCTGATGAAGTAAGAGAGCGAATGAGCTGAATAAAGGCATTGGGATTGACGCTTTTCCCTAGAAAGGTCATCCCAAAAGTGAGATGGGTGACTCGTGTTCTCTTAGCTTAAGGTCACTAAACATTCCATATGCATTATCTTTACCCAGGAAAACAAAAAGCTAGTTGCACAAATTTTAAAATATCCCTGTCTCTGGGACAATGATTTCTCATTGCAATTTGACCTTCTGCTTTTAAAAATCAGACTCATAAACTAGGTTAATATAAGTCCATTCCTGAAAGATGGATTCACTCTTGATATACAGAGAAATCAGGTACCTAAGCCTGATTTACTATACATACCAGCTTGTGAGCTCTCTTGGGAGACACAATGTATCCTTGCTTTGTGAACACAAAGCCTACATCATTTTCTTGTGGAGGACAAATATGTTTTTCTTATTTGTTATATGCTGACGATTTTTAAATTTGTCTGTGGAGGTCACAACTCTTTGTTAGTCCCATAGAATCCAGCATCTATCACTACCACTTACTAATGTAATGACATAAGAAATTATTTGACCGGGCACAGTGGCTCACGCCTGTAACCCAAGCACTTTGGAGGCCAAGGCGGGCGGATCACCTGAGGTCGGGAGTTCAAGACCAGCCTGACCAACATGGTGAAATCCCATCTTTAAAAAAAAAAAAAGAAATTATTTAATCTCTTTAAACATCAGTCTGTCTATAAAATATTCAAAAATTTAAAAACCTGTATCAGGTTTGCTGTGAAAATTAGATGATTTAGTATTTTATTAAACATTTTTGATTGCATTAAATTTCTAGGAAATTTTAAGAATAACTAAGAGATTCAATAGATATACAGGTAAAGGACACAAGCATGTAATCTACAATAGAGGAACTACAAATATCAGCAGACACTTGAAAAAACATTTGGCCCCCACAGTTATACCAGTTTATATAGTATTTCTATCTCGAGCCCAGGCCACTCCCCCAAGATTCAAATGTCCAATTGCTCATCTGACATCCCTTGGAAGTCTACTGGCATCTCAGTTCAACATGTCTGAAACAGAATCTTTGATTCACTCTCCTTTTTCCCACATACCTGGTCTACTGCTACCTCAATTAATTGCATTACTTTGTTCATCAGGCAAAATATGCAGGAATCATGCTTATATTTTTTCTCTTTCCAATTCTTCCATACACAGTCTGTCAATGAGCTGAAACTAGTGAGGTCCTGGACTCTTGGGTGCTGCCCGGACCCACTGGAATGCCAGAACAGGAGTGACTTAAGCTCCTCAGGGAGCTAGGGTAAACAGATACCCTTTGTCTTGTTTCACATGCACACAAAAATCTTGCCCTTCTAGAAGTTCACCTCTCAAAACAATACCAGCCAAGTAGAAGAGGAAAAGAAGAGCAAGTATCTAGGGACCCCGATTTGCCTGGATACCCATCTGGGTGATTTGGGGTGGCCAACTTGAAACAGCTTTTTTTCCCCCAAGCCATTCTCCCCTGTTCTCAGCCAGCTTCCTGCAACCATGAGGTCAAAAAGTAAACCAAATATCTTTGTGCTTTGGCATTTGTGATGGGCAAGGTACTCTAAAATGCAGGGTTCAGGGCAGGACCCCTTTCCTCTGAGTTTAAGAAAGGCATTGAGTGTTTTTTTTTGTTTGTTTGTTTGTTTTTGTTTTTTTTTTGAGACAAGGTCTCGCTCTGTCACCCAGGCTAAAGTGAAGGGCAGGAACATGGCTCACTGCAGCCAGCCTCAATCTCCTGGGCTCAAGCAATCCTCCCACCTCAGCTTCCCATGTTGCTGGGACTATAAGCACATGCCATAGTGGCCTGCTAACTTTCTGTTTTTATAGAGACAAGGTCTCACTTTGTTGCCTAGGCTGATCTCAAACTCCTGGGCTTAAGCAATCCTCCCACCTCAGCTTCCCAAAGTCCTGGGATTACAAGCATGATGCACCACTGTACCTAGCTTTTATTAATTTTATCATTCATCTCTATTGCTTTTATTGCACATTCTGTTAACTCTTTTATGAACTCTTTGTTCTAATAAATAAACACATGAAGGTTTTTCATAAATAAATCAGGAGTCTACTAAAATAGTATATTCTAGCTGTGTGAGATTTTGGAAAATGTTTTCATTTATGTTTGAATGTTCTTTCCAAATCTTTGAAAATATGCATTCTGAGTTGAAAAGTTTTATAATAGGTAAAACTCACCCACGTTTCCAATGCTGGGCACAGCAGGTGTAGTAGACAGAAATATAAGATGACTCCCAAGATTTTTGCACCCTGGCATACACATATCTTTTTCCAGTTGTTCAAACACTAAACTTAGGTGCTCTTGTGAAGGGATTTTGTAGATGTGAATAATGTCCCAAATCAGTTCACCTTAAGATAGAAAGATGATCCTGAGTGGGCCAGATGTTATCAGTTGAGTCCTTAAAGGGAATAGCACCCTTCCTGACAGAGATTCAAAGCATGAAGAATTAAAAATGAGGGAGATTCTCTATTGCCAGCTCTGGAAATGGAGTAGGTCATGTGTTAAGGCATGCAAGTGGCCTCTAGTTGCTGAGAGCAGCTCCCAGCTAACAGCCAACGAGGAAATAACAACTGAAAGGAGATAAATCTGGCCACACCATGTGAGTTTGGTAAGGAACTCAGAGTAGCAGATGAGGATGCAACCAAGCCAACACCTTGAGTTTAGCTTTATGAGATCCTGAGTAGAATATCCAGTGACTCTATGCCCAGGTTTACCACAACGCTAGAGGCTAAAGACAATAGCCCCTTATTGTCTCACAATGCTGTATTGCTTTTAGCCTCTAAGGTTATTTAGCAATTTAGTAATAAAAAGCTAATCCAGTAGGATATGCTAATATTAAGATACTACTCTACATCATATGATGCAGTGTGAATCAGCACAGCAGAGATTGCAGTATCTCTGGAAGCCATTTCTATACTGGACAACTCTTGGCAATAATTCAACTACACATGCAAATGACCAAATTAATATATCTTACAAAACTAAATGCATCTTCAACAATACTCTTCCTTAACCAGTACCAAAAAAAAAAAAAGATCTGTGGATATTCTGTAACACCTCCCAACACAAGAGGAAGTGTAGATGGGAGTGAAGACTAAAGAGAGACAATAGAATTCACTGATTAAGATTTAAATATCTTACTTTTGCGACTTTTTATTTGCAAAAAAAAAAAAAAAGGAAAGAAAATTGATCATGTGAACACATTTGCATTAAAAGATGTTTTTGCAAATTGGGGGCCCTCAACTTAAGCTCGATTAGGTTCACAGTAAGCCTACCTCTCTCTTTACCCATAGCACTTGGCAGAGTGCCTGGCATCTGAATGACAGGTCTCAAATATTCTTTCTCATATAATTGCATTCAATAAATCCTTAAATTGTTATTTACTTAAATGACTTTAAAATTTTCTTGAGTGGGCCAGGCGCATTGGTTCATGCCTGTAATCCCAGCACTTTGGGAGGCCAAGCCAGGTGGATCATTTGAGGCCGGGAGTTCGAGACTAGCCTGGCCAACATGGTGAAAACCCGTCTCTACTAAAAATACAAAAATTAGCCAGGCATGGTGGCACATGCCTGTAATCCCAGATACTCAGGAGGCTGAGGCAGGAGAATTGCCTGAGCCTGGGAGACAAGGTTGCGATGAGCCGAGATCGCACCCCTGCACTCCAGCCCAGGCAACAGTGCAAGACTCCATCCCAAAAAAAAAAAAAAAAAAATTATTGAGTGAATTAACACTACTTGAAGGATCCCTGTAAACTGAGTCTACTTTCTATTTCTTATCTACTGGGTCACTTATAATAAAACATGTTACATGTTTACTTCCTCATTTCTGCGAGGTCAAGAGATCGAGACCATCCTGTCAACATGGTGAAACCCCGTCTCTACTAAAAATACAAAAAAAAAATTAGCTGGGCATGGTGGCGCATGCCTGTAATCCCAGCGACTCAGGAGGCTGGGGCAGGAGAATTGCCTGAACCCGGGAGGTGGAGGTTGCGGTGAGCTAAGATCGCGCCATTGCACTCCAGCCTGGGTAACGAGCGAAACTCCGTCTCAAAAAAAAAAAAAAAAAAAAAAAAACCCAAAAAAAAAAAAAAAAAAAAAAAAGAAAGAAAAGGTAAGCAAGTTTTTGTATTTCAATTAGTAATTCAATAACGTATCTGTTTTTTTAAAGCAAAATAGCTTATCTCAGAGTTCAAATCAGACAATCTCACCATTGGTATTTGGATTTAGTGTCTTTTGAGGTGAAGTAAAAGAAGAACCTTTCAGAAATGCATGCAGTTAATTCAAAGAGAGGAAGAAGGATCTCATTCTAAAGAGGCTTTGTCTATAATTGACTTTTCTAAAGGAAAAATCAAACAAAAAGTATAGTGTATCAATGCCGAATACTCTGCTCTTTCAAACAAATGTTTTCATATTATAACTTGTATCAGCCATAGTATCAGGAAAATTAAAATATCCATTTACTAAGAGCAAAAAATGCTCTTCAGTAACTCTGGTAATAAAAACTTTGAGATAATATTCCAAAATTACATAAGCCTGCAGTTCTTGTAATACAGATACTAAACTGTAGTATCAGAAAAGATAAAATGATAGTGAAGCTTCCCTACTGGTTTGCACCGTAAACTTGCTTATCTACAGGCAGTGCTTCCACCACCACCATTTAGTGTAAATTTTGTTAACCTGAAACTTAAAATGCAAAATGATGCATAATATACAATGCTATCTGTAATGTTAATAGCTGCTATAATATTTGAATATAAGAGTTTTCACAGGCAGGAAAATATGCAGTTTCTAAAAAATGATTCAAAGTTCATGAAAAAGTGGAAATAAATGGTTTACTCTGTTGTCCACATAAATCCACAAGGACTTGGAATGGAAACAGACAGCAATTATTATCTTTAAAAATCCTTTCTTTAATACTTTGGCATTGCAGTCTAGCTTCAAAACAATTGCTCTGAATATAACTTTTTTTAAAACTGAAAAAATATACTTTATCTTCCTTTTCTGACTACACAATTATTTTTTTCTTTTTTAAATCAGAAACTCATTGCTTGCTAATGACTATACAATTATTATTGTTGTTGTTGTTGTTGTTTAGAGACAGGGTCTCACTCTGTCACCCCAGCTACAATGCAGTGGCACAATCATAGCTCACTGTACCCTAAAACCCCTGGGCTCAAGTGATCCTTCCAAGTGGATAAGGCTGCATGCCACCATGCTTGGCTAATTTATTTTTATTTTTTTTAGAGATGGGGTCTTACTATGTTGCTCAGGCTGGTCTGGGATTCCTGGTCTCCAGCAGTCCTCCTGTGTAGCTGGGATTACAGGTGTGAGCCACAGCACCAGCCTAAAATAATTATTTTTCAGTTCCTTATTTAAAACATTCTTAGCAGGACAGGCATAGTGGCTGACTCTTATAATTCCAGCACTTTGGGAGTCTCAGCCAGGCAGATCACTTGAGGTCAGGAGTTCAAGACCAGGCTGGCCAACATGGTGACACTCCATCTCTCCTAAAAACACAAAAAGATTAGTCAGACGTGATGGCACTTGCCCATAATCCCAGCTACTTGGGAGGCTGAGGCAGGAGAATCACTTGAACCTGGGAGGCAGAGGTTGCAGTGAGCCAAGATCATGCTACTGCACTCCAGCCTGAGTGACAGAGCAAGACTCCATCTCAAAAAATAAAATATTTTAGCAGTATATAAAATCAAAACAACCACAAACTTCTTTGTAGGCAAATCCATTTATAATAAACTTGTATGTAGATAGATTACATGAATGTGATTTGACTCAAAATGTATCTGACTTCATATGATATTTATTAGATATTTGTTTTTATTTCTTTATCTATTCAGGTTTGTGGCAGCCAGCTACCAAGATGGCTCCCAATGACCTTTGCCTCTGGCATAAATGCCCATGTGTAGTTCCTTCCTACATTTTATCATGGCTGGTCTGTGGGACCAACAAAATACAGACGTGATGATATGTAATTTCTGAGGCTAGGTCATACAAAGACTTTGAGGTTTTTGCCTTGTTCTGTGTCAGATCACCCTCAGCTGCACTGTCATGAGGATACTCACACAGTCTTACAAAGAAGTCCATGTGACAAAGAACCGAGGTCTCCTGCCAACAGCAGGATGTGAGCCATCTTGGATGAAAAATCCTCTAGCCCCAGTCAATCCTTCAAATGACTGCAGCCCTGGCTAAAAAATTAAGTGCAACATATAATACCCTAAGGCGGAATCACCCAGCTAAGCTGCTCCTAGATTTCTGATGCACAAAAATTGTGTGAGAGATCAAATGTTTATTGTTGTTTCAAGGTTGTGCAGTATTTTCTCCTAATCTGAACATTTGTAGAGGTTCCTGAGAATTGATCTCCATATTCTTTAAATTGGGAAATTTAAAAGAGCACTGGAAGTAGAGAGATTATTCTTCCCACAAACCTGAATTAACCTTACAGATTTTTTTAATGAGTCCTGAGACATAATTTTGCTTTTTGGAGAACAGACTTATTCTTTTAATAGCTTAACTTTTTTTTTTCTTTTTTTCTTTTTTTTTTTTTTTTTTTTTTTTTTTTTTTTTTTTTTTTTGTTTTTTTTTTTTTTTTTTTTAAATAGAAATGTTTGGAAAACTAGACTCCTATTTTCTCCAGATTACAAGTGAAATTTGATCCTGTGGTGGCGATTTTTCTCTCTCACCGTTACATTATGTTGGAAATTCTGATAATGGGATTGTTAGAAGCAGAGATAAAGGCTATATAAAAGAGAGAGGAGACAGAAAAAGGGGTGAAATGTAATCTCACAATTCCCTGCACCACTTATTTCCTAAGATCTTGTCTCATGCAAAAGACATCAGAGACAGAAAGATTTCTCTGTCCACATCTCCGATAGAGATGAAGACAAACTATCATTTCTCGGAAAATAAAGAAAAAATGAATTTTTCTTTATCATAATTGTTTTTTTTTTTTTTTGAGACGGAGTTTCACTCTTGTTACCCAGGCTGGAGTGCAATGGCGCAATCTCGGCTCACCGCAACCTCCGCCTCCTGGGTTCGGGCAATTCTCCTGCCTCAACCTCCTCAGTAGCTGGGATTACAGGCACGCGCCACCATGCCCAGCTAATGTTTTTGTATTTTTAGTAGAGACGGGGTTTCACCGTGTTGACCAGGATGGTCTCGATCTCTTGACCTTGTGATCCACCCGCCTCGGCCTCCCAAAGTGCTGGGATTACAGGCTTGAGCCACCGCGCCCGGCCTTCTTTATCAAAATTTAAACATCATTAGGGATAGAGGTTAAAATAAATTGAGACATCTATCTGTAGAGTAACAAGTACTGCTATTCTGGGCACATTGCCCATGGGGTAGCCCTGCTCCACAAGAAGCAGTAAAGCCAAACAGCAACAACAACAAAAGAATAACAAGTAGTTCTCTCTTTAGCACACCGTGAAGTATACTTTTCATGATCCCAGTCCCATTCCAATCCCAAATTGTCCAAAGCAAGGAATACCTATTATTTAACATCAAACATAGGACATATTAAAGACAAATGAAGAGTAAAAAATATTAACAATACAGACTATAAAATACTACTGATGTTATTACCGAGATCTGTAGGAGTTGATCTCTTAATATACTTGGATACATTGCAATTTGGTATATTCTCTCCTAGTCTTCACATCTATCGCTAGAAATGCTATTATGTCAGTAACCAGAATTATTATCTCTTTTTGACAGATGATGAAGTTTGAAGACGATTTTCTCAAAGTCAGCTCGTTAGTGGCAAGGAAGAGACTATAAATTCAGACCTTGTAGAATCCAAAAAGGGGCCTTTCTCCAGATCATTTTCTTGTTGAATGCACTAAGCAAATCTTTAGGACTTAGAAAAAAATAATTAATTTAAGAGCATTATTCTTATTTTTAATTCACTTTTAGGTTCTATGTTAATTATTAATTTAATATACTTACATAGTAGGATTTTTAAAGATGAAGTCTCACTCTGTTGCCCAGGCTGGAGTGCAATGGGGGTGCAGGGGCACAATCATCACTCACTGCAGCCTCAAATTCCTGAGCTCAAGGGATCCTTCCACCTTAGCCTCCCTAGTAGTTGGGAATGTAGGTATGAGCCACTGTGTCCAGCTTATATAATAATTTTTCTTAATAGTTAACAATTTTGAAGGCCAGGCACAGTGGCTTACACCTGTAATCCCAGCACTTTGGGAGGCCAAGGTGGGATCACTTGAGCTCAGAAGTTTGAGACTAGCCTGAGCAACATAGCAAAATTCCACCTCTACAAATAACTTTTTTCTTTTTGAGACAGAGTCTTGCCCTGTTGCCCAGGCTGGAGTGCAGTGGCATGATCTCGGCTCACTACAACCTCCATCTCCTGGGTCAAGTGATTCTCCTACTTCAGCCTCCCTAGTAGCTGGGATTACAGGTGTGCACCACCACACCCAGCTAATTTTTGTATTTTTAGTAGAGACAGGGTTCGCCATGTTGGCTAGGCTGGTCTTGAACTCCTGACCTTAAGTGATCCACTGGCCTCAGCCTCCCAAAGTGCTGGGATTCCAGGTGTGAGCCACTGTGCCTGGCTCTACAAATTTTTAAAAGTCAGCCAGTTGTGGTGGTACATGCCTGTGGTCCCAGCTACTCAGGAGGCTGAGGTGGGAGGAGCACTTAAGCCCAGGAGGCTGAGGTTGCAGTAAGCATGATTGGACCACTGCACTTCAGCCTGAGTGACAGAAACCTCATCTCAATAATAATTTTTTTATACAGACAGGATCTCACTATGTTGCCCAGGCTGGTCTTGGATTCCTGGATTCAAGTGATCCTCCCACCTCAGCCTCCCAAAGTGCTGGGATTACAGGTGTGAGCCAGCATGCCTGGCCATATAGTTATAATTTTAATGCACTATTTTATAAAATTAGCTTATTATTATCCCAATATTCATTGTTTCTGCTCCATGCACTTATGTCAGTCCTTTCTATTACTAATGATCAGTCCATTGGTATAAAGAATAGCCTACCTATAAAAGAAACTTTTTTCTCCCACCTATACAGACTTTGACTGAGGATGTGAATTTGCTGTCACTAATTGTTGACTTTTCAAATAGCTTTTTGAAGGATGAGCAGAATGGAAAAGAGAAAACAGTCACTTCTGACTTCAACGTGGAACCAGAAATAGGTCATGAATAGAAAAGCAAAACAAAGACTACTACTAAGAATGTGACCTAACTAGAACAGAAATGGCATATCAAGTAGATGATATAGCAAAGAATAAGGATGAAAACAAAGAATAAGGAGGTTGTTGAAGCACCTGGAATGACTAGGTTAACGCAATACCTATAAAAGATAATGCCCTTGAAGACCCACTTAAAAGACTCTCCCTCTGCAAAACCTACCCTCATTTCCCTAAAAGAAATTAGAAGAAATTGTACTCTCTAAAATAATAGAGCACCTCTTCCATAGCCTTCATCAGGCCAAAGCTATTTATGATTTAGCACAAGAAGACTTGAATCTCCTTTAAGGCAGGGTCCTTGTTGGGCTGATTTAACTCCTACGTTTGTTTGTTTGTTTTTCTGGAGACAGAGTCTTGTTCTGTCTCGCAGGCTAGAGTGCAGTGGTACAGTCTTGGCTCACCGCAACTGCCCCTCTTCCAGCCCCCGAATTCAATTGATTCTCCTGCCTCAGCCTCTCAAGTAGCTGGACTACTTGAGGTGCGTGCCATCATGCCTGCCTAATTCTTGTATTTTTAGTAGAGACAGGGTTTCATCACGCTGGTCAGGCTGGTCTCGAACTCCTGATGATCCACCCACCTCGGCCTCCCAAAGTGCTGGGATTACAGGTGTGAGCCACTGTGCCCAGCCTCCTGTGGTTTTTTTTTTTGTTATTGTTATTGCCAGGAGTTGGGTGAGATGGGGTAGAGAAAGATATTTATTTGCTTCGGAGTTCTTATTAACAGGTTGAAGGTGGAGGAGGACAGGGAGGAGAGGAAAGGAAGGGGAAAATGACCTCACTGTTTATGAAGTGTCCTCTGTGTGCTTGACATAGTGCTAGACATTTATATATGTCATCTCAGATGGGAAACTAAGGCTTAGAGCATTTAGTAATCTATCCAACATCACTCAGCTGATGTTGAGTGGTGAAGTCAGGATTTGAGTCTAATTATTTCTTCTTCCAAAACTCGTGCTGAGGTCAGGTGTGGTCGCTCATGCCTGTAATCCCAGCACTTTGGGAGGCCAAGGCAGGTGGATTACTTGATGCCAAAAGTTCAAAGCCAGTCTGGGCAACATGGCAAAACTCCGTGTCTACTAAAAATACAGAAATTGGTTGGGTATGGTGGTATGTGCCTATAGCCCCAGCTACGTGGGGGACTGAGGCCCAAAAATCACTTGCTCCCAGGAGGTGGAGGTTGGCAGTGAGTTGAAATTGCACCACTGCACTTTAGCCTGGGTGACAGAGCAAGACTCTTTCTTAAAAAACCAAAAATCAAAAAACAAACAAACAAAAAAAACTGATACTGAGTTTTAAGTATTTGCTGGAAAACTGGTTCTGTTATAGTATTTGGAGGTGGCTGAAGGAAGGCATTTCACAGTTGTTCTTAATATTTCTGGGTCATGGAAGAATCTCTCCCATAAAAGTGTACATGTGCAAATATATACATCATTATGAGTTTTGCATACCATTTCAGAAGGATTGGCTAAGGAACCACAGAACCAAAGGCAAGAACCTCAAGATTACAGTATTCCCAAACACCTTCTCCCATTCCACTCCACCCTAAACCTCTTCCCAAAGCCTGAGAGTAATTAAAACCAAAGAAAATATAAACACGAAAGTTTGGTTGGGAGAAGCAAACGCAAACTTCTAATATAGTATTGTACTGGAAAATGTCATGGAGAACTTGATTAGGAGACACTGAAGAATGTAGTGACAATCTTTAAATTTCACAGTTATGACCTTCAGACCATATATGATGTAAGGTTAAGAGACAGGGTTATCACAATACATTCTAAGAGAGTGAAAATAGCTGAAAATCAAACTGAATGGAAAATCCCAGGAAGTATACTATATTTAATGGAAGAGAGGTTTATTTCTGTTATTCTGTCTGGGGAACTTTTCTTGAAAAATATGTTTGGATTTTATGGGCTAAAGAAAATGTTTTAAATGAGGTTTATGTGATTTTTTTTATACCCTGTATTTTTTCCAAGAGGATTTAAAAGAGATTATAGGTTTATAGAAAATACAACAAAATATTATGAGTCACACATAGGAAAAAAAGGTAGAGACATAAAATAGAGCCAGGAATGAAGCTGATATTAAACCATGAATTTATATAGTGATTAGGTCTTTACTTCCTCAAGGTAATTTCTTTTTTTTCTTTTTAATTTTCTGTAGGGACAGGATCTCACCATGTTATCCATGTTGGTCTTGAACTCCTAGGCTCAAGGGATCCTCCAGCCTTTGCCTCCCAAAGTGATGGAATTACCTGCGTGAGCCGCTGCACTCAGCCCCTCAAGGTAATTTCTAAATATTATGCAGCACTGAAAGTTTTATGTATTAGATATATATTTTCCATAATTTACACAATATTTTCACATACATTATTTGATCCTAAACGGACTTTGTGAGGCAGTTATTATCCACATTTTCCATAAAAAAAAACTGAAACTCAGAAAAGAACTTGAAAAATCCTGTCCTTCATGGTGGAGAATTGCTTGAGGCCAGTAGTTCAAGACCAGCCTGGGTAAAACAGGGAGTTTCTATCTCTCCAAATAATAATAATAAATAATCTGGGCATGGTGGCACGTGCCTGTGGTCCCAGCTACTCGGGAGGCTGAGGCAGGACAATCACTGGAGCCCAGGAGGTCAAGACTGGCAGTAAGCCGTGATCAGGTCACTGTACTCCAGCCTAGATGACAGAGCAAGACCTCGTCTCAATCAATCAGAACAATAGGCATTTGACATCTATGGTCCTGGCATTTTCACAAGAGAAGGATTACGACCTTCTTTACAGATGGCTTTAGATTTGGAGGCTGGCTAAACATAAAATTAAAGGACTTCATGCTTGGAATGCCCTTTTAAGAAATACGTAACTCATTTACTTTATAGACGAGCATACTAAAGCCTTCAGATTTTTAAAAATAATTATTTCTCTTAATAATTATTTTATTTATTAAGACACAGAGTCTCAATCTACAGCCCAAACTGGAGTCCAGTGGCACCATCCTAGCTCACTGAAGCCTCTAAATCCTTGGCTCAAGCTATCCTCCCTCTTCAGCCTCCCAAGTAGCTGGAACTGCAGGCACAAGCCATCGCAACCTGCACTCTGAAGCTTTAAGAGGCCAAATGATTCCTCACATTCATTCGATCAATTACAGGTAGAGCCAAGACCAAAAGCCAGGTTTCCTAAGTTATTTTCTTTATAACACATTGCCTCTATAGCTTTATATCCATGTGTATGATTTTTGCTACATATCCAGTTCTGATTTTTGTTACATATCCAGTTCTCATCCTCTTTCCTGTCACAATTCCCCTTGTGTCTACTGGGTAAAGTTTTAAATGCAGGTTGACATAGCATACAAGGCCCTGCATAACCTGGCATAAGAGATCTCTCCAGGTACTCTCCTACTCTAATAATACAGGAATACTCCTGACTCCTAGGAGGCTAGACGTTTGTGTAACATCCTGATAGAGATGTCCTGTTTAGGCTGTGTTGGTGAAGGAAGGCCACATCCCTCTATCCTGTGAAAGTGAGTACTTGAGTTCCTCCTCTATCACCCCAGAAGATTAGGTGAAGGCACTCAAGTGGGAGGGACAAAATGACGTCTGAAACCTGGAGGCCTTGGGCAGGGACCTCCCCTTCCTTAAACTCAAGGTAAATGAGCCAAATTTTGCGATTCCAGGTAACTTTTCATGTCAAATTCTTCTGTGCCATCCCTAACCCTTTAGTAAAATCCCCTCCAAATATTTCAGAAAAACTTTGTGAGTTCATATTTGGCAAGGCCATCCAAAGCATGTAGCAACCCTCCATATCTAGCCAGCATGATGGTGTCGGTACTAATTACAACACGATAGATTCCAAAGAGGAGAGGAGAGTATCACACAACAGGAACCAGGGCCACTAAATCCCAATCACTTTTCCCCAGCAATGATTCTCCTTCTATATGGGGTTATAGGTTATGAGGATATGGGTTAGTCAATTAGATTCCTTATGCAATTTCAAATTCCCTGAACAGATCCAGGAATTTTGCACATTCTGTTCCTTGTCCATAAACTTTGGTTCCCTTCCCCAAACTGTTGTTCTTTTGACAAAGTCTTTTTTTTTTCTTTTGAGATGGAGTCTCGCTCTGTCGCCCAGGCTGGAGTGCAGTGGCGCAATCTCAGCTTACTGCAACCTCCACCTCCCAGGTTCAAGCAATTCTCTGCCTCGGCCTCCCGAGTAGCTGGGATTACAGGCACCCACCACCATGCCTGGCTAATTTTTTTAGTATTTTTTGTAGAGATGGGGTTTCATCATCTTGGTCAGGCTGGTCTTGAACTCCTGACCTTGTGATCCACCTGCCCCGGCCTCCCAAAGTGCTGGGATTCTTTTGATAAACTCTTACTCATCATTCATATTCCTGGCTCAGACATCATCATCTCTAGGTAACCTTTCCTGACACTTAGACTAAGTATTCCCTACCTCCTCTTCCATAACCTGTGCTCCTTCTGAACACAGTGATGATATTTTGGGCTTGATGATTAAAAAAGAAAAGTAGAAAAACAGAACATAGAACATACAGGGCCTCTAATTGCTATGCCTGGCAGCGCATGAAACACAGTATTCAATAACTATTATTTAAATGCACAGTCATTTTGTTTTTTTCCTTTAACAGTATTTCTTAATAGGTAACTCAAGAACACTCCAAAAAAATGTCAAATTGCACAAAAAATTTCAGGGAAAAGTACATTTTCCCCCCAATCCCATTTCCTCCTTTCTCTTAATACCAGTTACCCTTCCTTTCAGATTGATTATGCATATACGGGTATGTAAATGTTTTCCCACTATTTGTTATACATGATAAAAATTATATAGGATTCATATATTAAATGTTGCCTATGTTATATAACACGTAAAAAACATGTTATATAACATGTAAAAATATGTTATATATATATATATATGTACATGTACAGATTGTCTCCGTTTTGCATAACCAAAGTCAAGTTTTTTTTTTTTTTTAAGAGCAGCCCTCAGAACCAGGACAGGTCCAGAGGCTTTATTTATTTTTATTTTTATTTATTTTGAAACGGAGTCTCACTCTTTCACCCAGGCTGGAGTGCAGTGGTGCAATCTCGGCCCCCTACAACCTCCACCTCCTAGGTTCAAGTGATTCTCCTGCCTCAGCTTCCTGAGTAGTTGGGAATACAGGCGAGCGCCACCACGCCCGGCTAATTTTTGTATTTTTAATAGAGACGGGGTTTCGCCATGTTGGCCAGGCTGGTCTTGAACTCCTGACCTCGGGTGAGAGCAGCATAGTATTTCACTGTATGGGCATACCATAATTCACTTCGCAGTCCCGGATTTAAGATTTCCAATTTATAAATACTGCCATTTTCACCGTCAAGCCCCGATGCCAAACACAGAAATACCGCCCCCCAACCCCCTCGCCGCGTGCTTTCCACATTTTCACACAAATTTTTAGGAGCCCAGGGCGGGGCCCTGCACCGAACGCTGCCTCTGCCTTTCCCCCACGTGCCCCGCGCCCCCACCACAGAGTGGAAGACGACGGAACCGAGTCCTTCGCACCCCCACCTGCCCGGTTCCCCAGCGTCTCCCGGCGGCCGGGCTCCCCTGCTCAAACGTGGCGGAACGACCAGACACCGGCCTCGCCCCGCTAGGGACAGGGCTGATTGGGCCCTGCCAGCTCTGCGCGGGGCGGGACTTCGACGGGGCGGGGCGGGACTCCGGCCGGCGGGGCGCGGCCAGCGTGCGGGGCTCCTCCCCTTTCCTCCGGCGGCGCCGGCGGCCGCAGCACTTCCGGGTCGGCGTGGAGGCGGGGCGGAGGCGCAGCGGAGGCTGTTATTGTTCGCCTGGGCTCGGTCGGGCGCTGTCTCCCATAGCTCGGCGGGTGTCAGTTTGTCCGGCTTCCTCACAGCCCCTTACTCCCGGCCGCTGACAGCAGTAGCAGCGGCGGCGGCGGCGGGCGGGGCCTGGCGTTTCGAGGCTGAGCGGCGCCGGGGTGAGGGGCGCGGAGGAGGAGCAGTAGCGGGAGGAGGAGCCGTGTGCCCTGGCACTGAGCGGCCGCGGCCATGGCGTACGCCTATCTTTTCAAGTACATCATCATCGGCGACACAGGTGAGGGCCCCGGGCGCGGCCGTGCGGGTGTCGGCGGTCTCCGCGCCGGGGCTGAGGGGCAAACGGCGTCTGGCGGTGGCGGGGACGCGGACCCCACCCGGCGCCTCCCTCCCGGCCGCGCCGCTCCATTTCCGCAGTGCTGGAGCTGGTGACGTGGGCACTGCGAGCGGCCGCGGCCTGGCCAGGCTCGCTCTGCGGCCCCCGACCCGGCCAGCCCAGCAGCTGAGGGCCGCGGCAGCCGTTTGCGACGCCCGATTCAGGAAGTGTGTGACAGAAGGGGAGGCCCAGCCCGGGGCCGCCGGGGCCCGATTCACATGACTGCACCCCACCCCCAGAACCCCTCGCCTTCGGTCTCTTGGAGGCCCCGGAAAAAAGAAAGAGGAAACCTAGGAGAGCAGAAGGTGTTGGGGTCCGTGTCTTAGTTCCTGATCAGTCCAACCTTCCTCCACCTGCACGCATCTGTTAAGGCCTGGGCAACGCGCTTTTTGGTGTGGGACAGGCAGCTGAGAAGAAAAGGAAAGCTTTAAAATATATAACATATACATAATGTATTATATATGCTTTTTTAACACCTTCACTCTCAAGTCAGAATAAGTCGCATCTCATGACTTGACGGCTAGAGCATCCCTTTCGGGGTTAGGAAAGCGTGAACGAGTTGTGTGGACTTTTGCCACGTGTGAACCGGGGTTATTTGATAGTAATGCACAGTCGTTCAGTGCCCTGGGTGTGTACTTATGTATCTATATGTTGGGGGCGCTGATGTTTTAAATAAGTCAGCTCCGGTGTCACAACTGATAATTTTCAGGTGAGCTCATGTCCATTTGAAGCAGAAGGAAAGTCAGTTATTCTCACTTAAAATGACATCCTAGTATATTTCACAGAAAGTAAACAAACTTCATAGATATTTTTAATACCTGTGATTTTGGCATTACTTTGAATCTAATAATAAACCTAAAGATTGTTTAGGTGTTGCAACTATTAATATACCAGAGTCTGATTTCAGTGGTTACTCTTGCACAACTTTGGACCCTTTGCACAACTTTGGTAATGTAAGCCTCTGTTTGTAGTTGAACTAATGATGTAGCGGGTCATGTAAGTAACTAAAGAAGCATGTTGGCCAGGCGCGGTGGCTCATGCCTGTGATCCCAGCACTTTCCGAGGCAGAGGTTGGTGGATCACCTGAAGTCAGGAGTTCAAGACCAGCGTGGCCAACATGGTGAAACCCTGTCTCTACTAAAAATACAAAAATTAGCCAGGCGTTGTGGTGGGCGTCTGTAATCCAACCACTTGGGAGGCTGAGGCGGGAGGATCACTTGAGCCCTGGAGGTGGAGGTTGCAGTGAACCAAGATCATGCACTGCACTGCACTCCACTCCACTCCAGGCTGGGCAACACAGGGAGACTCCGTCTCAAAAAAAAAAAAAAAAAAAAAAAAAATGTTGATTACTGACTGAAAGAAAAACTTTCTGCTAGAAACATGAATTTTCAGCAAGGGTTTTTGTTGTGTGTTTATGTATGTAAATTGGATTTATAAACTTTTTAAAAAAAAAATACTGTGGTGTATTTGAAAGAAGGAAGGAGAATTCTAAAGCCTTCTGGCAAAATTTGATTTAGACTGTAAAAACAAGATTGGAGAGGAATGCCACATTAACTGTAATATGAGTGAGTTTGAGAAATAGAAGCTTGTGGCTGTGGCCATTTGGCTGTCTCATTAGTGGTAAAGATTCAAATCAGACTTTGCTGGTTGCCTTTTTCCAGTTTTTTATTTGAGACTCTACTGTAGGTAAATAAAGTATTGTGCAGGCAGTAGTGGGGCTACAAATCCTAATAAGTTAATGCTCTGTCCTCTTGGAATTTGCCCTTATCCAAAAGCAGTCCCCACACAGTTCAAAGAAAGGGAAGACACTCCTTTCTTGTCATTACTGCTGATACGACCTAGTTCACGAACAGAATTCTTGACACTATTATTGTATGGAGCAATACTGCTCCCCACTTAAGTTCAGCCAGTGTGGTTTACTGTCAATGTAATCTTCCTGAAGCATGAATGTCAAAAAGCTACTCATGTTTGCTCACAATTTTTAGTTTGACCTTGAACGAACTCTATATTTTAGCTCCTATGTACGTTTCTAGCCTTCTTTCCCGCTATTCCCCACCTTGCTTCAACCAGTGAGACCCAGTGGCTGATTTTTGTGTTTTTTCCTGGACTCTGCTACTCTCTATTCTTAGAGGGTTTTCTGGCACAACCTCTCCCTGTGGAAAATCCATCAGTCCTTCAAAGTGTTACATGAGTTTTCCGTAATGCCTTCACAGTCAACGTATATTAAGCCTTTATCGTGTGAAGATTTTCACAGTATCCTGGCTTAAAATGACTACCTCTTTTCTGGATTTATGTTTTTCACTTTTTGTCATCCTTCTGATACTGATCCCAGACTGTTTTGTTCTATAGATACTTGTGTAGGCTCAATATTATGTAGGCATCTATTATATACTTCTTGAAGGCAGAAAAGATATTTTCTATGGCTTTGTGTTTCTTTCAGGAAGATCCTAGTAAAAGATAGGCCTTGTATATTTAATGAAAAAGAGACGAGCCAACAGGCTACTATATTCCTGTTTGTATATATTAATAGCTTAACAGAGGTGTTGGTGGTGTTGGTTGTTGTTGTTTTGCCCAGTTCTGTCCCTCTTTTGCTTATTAACTTGGGCAAAATCCTTTACCATATTTTTTTAATTCAGAGTGTACCCATAGTTGTAAGAGAAACAGTGTAGCCCTAGAAAAGATGACTTTAAAATTAGTAATTTGAGAGCCACCTTGATTTTCTAAAAAGTCAATGTCAGAAACATGCATCATAGACTGAAGGAAATCACCTAATTTTTCTGTTTCTGTTTCCCTAACCTGTAATCTTCTCTCATTGTGTGAGATAAAATGAGGATAAATGTGAAAGTACTTTGATTTCTCAAGGGAAAGGAACAATGCACATTTTTCCTTTTCCCAGTTCCCTCTTTAATAGAAGAGGTTTTAATACTGTTGAGCTGTTTTCTTACTGTAAGGCTAAATGCAGTTAAAATGTAGCTTTACATTTTTTCCTTGTTCTTGTTTCTGAATCATTTAGTAAAATTTGTCATTTAAATGTAGATGTAAAGTGGAAAGTGGTTTTTAACAAGCAGTTAATTATTATTAAGCAGTTAATTATCAAGCATAGAGGGAGAGAAAAAATACAAACCTATAGTAATTTTTGCTCCTAAAATTCTAGCATCTGTCTACTATTGTAACCTTATCACTAACCCTCCCTGTCCCTCAACTCTCAACCAGGCACACAAAGGCAAAAATTTGGCTGTGTTCTTATTTCTGTTAATAGCTGAAGCTCCCCTTCTTGTCCCTTCCCTATCAAAAAAAGTTATGTCAAAAATTTTTGTCACCTGGCCAACTCCTTTTTATCCATTCTTTTAAGATTATAACAAATTCTACCACTCCCTGTTGCATTTAATACAGGTCACCTCCTCTCTTCCCTCATTCTGTTTACCTTCTCTTCAGTCCCAGTCCCACTTACTTTTTATTTTTTATTTATTTTTATTATTATTTTTTTGAGATGGAGTTTTGTTCTTATTGCCCACACTGGCATGCAAGTGGGCATGGTCTCAGCTCACTGCAACCTCCGCCTCCCAGGTTCAAATGGTTCTCCTGCCTCCCTCTCAAGGAGCTGGGATTATAGGTGCCTGCCACTACACACGGCTAATTTTTGTATTTTTAGTAGAGACAGAGTTTCAGTATGTTAGCCAGGCTGGTCATGAACTCCTGACCTCAGGTGATCCACCTACCTCAGCCTCCCAAAGTATTAGGATTACAGGCGTGAGCCACCATGCCCAGCCTACATTTTATTTTTTATTTATTTTTCAGTCTTATGTATATACCTATGACTTACATTTTATTTTACTTTGTATTATTTGTAAAGTAAATAATTTATTATTTATTTATCTATTGAGACATGATCTCTGTCGCCCAGGTAGGAGTGCAGTGGCTCTATCATGGCTCACTCACTACAGCTTCAGACTCCTGAGCCCATGCGATTCTCCCACCTAAGTCTTCCAAGTAGTTGGGAACACAGACACATGCCACCATGCCTGGCTAATGGGCTTTCACTGTGTTGCTCAGGCTGGTCTTAAACTCCTGGGCTCAAGCCGTCCTCCCACTTCAGCCTCCCAAAGTACCAGATTACAAGCATGAGCTGCTGCTCTCAGCCTCACTTATATTTTAAATAATCTTTTTAGTTAGGAAAGTATTTGGCTTTGTCTTAGATGTAAGGGTACACTATTCAGTATCAGATTTATTTAATAGACAAGTGCATGGATCCTTGAAGGGAGTCGCTAGTAATGTTTGAGCTGAAATTAGAATGATGAGTAGGGACTGCCAGAGTGGGCATGGGGGAATGTCTGGTATGTAGCTGAAAGTTCATATTTCCGGATCAGGAAAGAGTAATCTGGGGTGGAGATTTGGGAGCTAATAACATAAAATGGAGTCCTTATTATCTGAGAGTTCATTTTCTGAGCTTTTGAAATTACAAGATTATGTAGGGAAGAAAAATTATCATGACGTGAAAATAATTATCACTTTAAAAAGTTAACTTCTCAAACTTTCTTCTAATTCTCATCTTCTTGCTTTGGCATGGGGGCTTGCTGATCGTAATATAGTTTGAATTAGTTGCAAAGTGAAATTACATATGATGCCAAAATTGCAAGCATTTGTTTTTGTTTGTTTTTTGAGACAGAGTTTCGCTTGTGTCACTCAAGCTGTAGTGCAGTGGAGTGATCTTGGTTCACTGCAACCTCTACTTCCTGGGTTCAAGTGATTCTCCTGCCTCAGCCTCCCCAGTAGCTAGGATTACAGGCGCCTGCCACCACACCCAGCTATTTTTTGTATTTTTAGTAGAGATGGCCATGGTGGCCTGACTGGTCTTGAACTCCTGACCTCAGGTGATCCACCTTCCTTGGCCTCCCAAAGTTCTGGGATTACAGGCGTGAGCCACTGCATGCGGCCGCATTTGTTTCTTTGATGCAAATGATTTTGGAGCATCGGTTCACTTGCAAAACCATTGACAAATGGGAATCTGACACAGTTGTCCTCCTGGAATGAAGTAGGTGGTGATTGTTCATTGAATGAATTGACAAATGAAAGTGTGGATGTAATGGTGGGAAATACTGGTGTTCATGGAGCATATGGGGAAAGTTATCAGCATAGGAGACTAAAAAGGAATAAGCAAAAGAGCAAGAGAGACCTGGGCAGTACAGTGTCATGGAATCTGCAGAGGAGGCAGATCCAAGAGAGAGAGTGTTCACCATTGTCTAGAGCAGTGGAGGTTAGAGACTATTGGTTGAAATGGTAGGAAGACATTAGTGCTTTGCCACAGTGTTTGATTCGGAAGTCAATGGGGGGAGAACTGTAAGGTATACTTTCATTTATGTTTTAAAAATACCGTGAATTTTTATATATGTCTAAATATACAGAAAAAGACCCAAAGACTACACACTTTCCTGTTACTTCTGGGACGGAGAGTAACATTATATGCTTATATTGATTACATTGAGAGAGTTGGTGTTGGTAAAATGGGGCTTTTTATATTTTAGAGGCCTCCTCCTTTCTTTTTTAAAAAAATAATTTAAACAGTATCACACATAGTATTGGTGCTTATACAAAAAGAGTCACTGGGACGTTAAAAGTAGAACCATGTGTGGGGTATTTTATTGAATAAATGTGAATGTGTGTTTGTATTTTAAGATGGGAGATACTTGAGTTTGAAAGGTTGAAAATACAAGAGAGGGAAGAGGGAAGGAGCAAAGTTCTAGAGGATTTGGGGAAAGAATGGGATTAGATTCTCAAGAGCTTTAAAATTTTTAACAGAAGGAAGACTTCTTGCTGTAGGAGACTCAAATTTGAGTTTATTTTGATTTTTGTGAATCACCTGGGGTGTTTGTTAAAAAATAAATATTCAGCAGCCCAACCCCTAGAGATTTTGATTCACTAGATTTGAGGTGGAGCTGAATGTTGCAAAACCTGTGGCCAGAAATACTAGTCATTCTATTATATAAGCAGATTTGTTAGAGTTATCTTCAGAAAACAAACTGGGAAGTTCAGAGGTGGAAAAATTCTATTAAAACCTTTTTATTATGAGATATAACATTCATATAAAAGAGTATGTGTAATATGTATACACAGTTCAATAGTTTTAAAGAATAATAATAAACACCCATAAAAAAGGACTTTACATTCTTGCCTACATTGTTTTCTCAACCAGTTTTCCACTAGCCTGAATTTTATATTACTCCTCCCCTGCTTTTCTTCTAGTTGAATCTCTTATGGATTCCTAAGCTATATTATTTAGTTTTGCTCATTTTTAGATGTGCTTAGCTGTTTTATTTATCAAATGAGAGCTGAAACATATCTTTTATCATCTACAATTTAGATTATATACTTTTGTTATCCTTAAATTTTTGCTTTATGTATGTTAATGGTGATCTTTCAAGATTTTATGCTGTGCCTTAGACTTTGTAATGAATCATAGAGGCTATTGGCCCTGTTGTTCTCATTCCTTTTTTCCTTTCTGAAACCTCCTCTGGTGACTCTCCCTCCTCATCTTCTCAAATAATATCACTCTCCTTGGTGTTCTGTCCATTCAGTCCCATGCCATTCCTGTCCAGCATGAAATTTTCTCTTTTATCTCCCCAACTGCTCCCTTCCTTGATTTTAACTCCAGCGCTCCTCCTTTTGCAGTAGCCAGTCAGTTTGATGTTTTATTTGAGCAGACCCTGATTTTGCCATCTCAGCTGTTTTTCCCTTCCCTTCTGGCCCAGCTGTGCTTACTTCATTTGTTATTCTCTGCTCATCCTCAGTCTGTGAGGCTGTGTCCTTTGCTATAAAAGATGCAGCCATATATTCAGACCTCTCTAGTCCCCCTCCTAGCTTTACATTTTCTACAAGAAACTGTCCCATTTGATTTAGTTAGCCTTAATTATTTGCAAGTTTTTAAATACTCTAGTTTTAGCTGTTACTCTTCACTTGTAAGTAAGAGATGCCTGGCAAAAAGGTGCTAGATTCTCTCTGCTGTCATGCACAGATAGTAGCCCCTTTTTAATTTATGCAGTGTTTCTCAACTCAAACTATTAAGACTTGGTTCTTATCCATGGAATTGCTGTTTTAGTCACTCTCCAGGGAGTCCCAGACATCAGTATTTTTAAAAAGTATTGTTTGTAGTGATGATAGTACTGTAACATTCCACTGCTGGTCAGCCGTGGGCCGCTTTTGCACATTTTTTCTAAAATTGATACTTCTTTTTCTGTTGTCAAATTTTCTGCTTTGGGGGATTTTATTTAATCCCTAAGGTGTAGCCAGACTGAATTTGTATGGATTCTTCATCACATTAGCTTTTGGCACTGTGGTCTGTATAGCCGATTCTCATGAGTAATTCTCCACACTTTTTATAGTTCCTATACCGTATCAAAAGCTTATTACTGTTAATCCTTCAACAGATATGTGAGATTATCATTTTACAGATGAAGAAACTGAGTTGTGTCATTTGGGGCAAATTATCTTAGTAGATGGTTTATATGATTTGGCTCTGTGTCCCATTCAAATCTCATCTCAAATTGTAATCCCTGTAGTCCCCTCGTGTTGAGGGAGGGACCTGGTGGGAGGTGATTTGATCTGATGATAATGAGTGAGTTCTCATGAGATCTGATGGTTTTATACGTGTTTGACAGTTCCTCTTTGATAGTCTGGTTTTCTCCTGCTGCCATGTAATAATGTGCCTGCTTCCCCTTCTGCCATGATTATAAGTTTTCTGAGGCCTCCCCAGCCATGAAGAACTGTGAGTCAATTAAACCTCTTTCCTTTATAAATTACCCAGTCTCAGGTAGTATCTTTATAGCAGTGTGAAAAGGAACGAATATAGTGGTAGAACAAAGACTTAGGGCTGTCTGACTCCACAGGCAATTCTCTTGATTATAGGGTGATCTGGCTCCATTTTCCTTTGCTGTTTCCTTCCCCACATCTTCTGAGTTTTTACTTTTCATAGCCATAATGTAGCTTTAGGTTTCTCCCAATTTTCATTTTAAAGTTTAAAGTTCTCATTTTCAGGTATAGCTGAGAATCACTGTGATTTTGGCCAAATCTGAGGGAGAAAGGAAGAAAATGAATATTGATAGCTGCATGCTGATACAACTCCTTGAAGGAAGGATGGTGCCTGGTGCACAGTTAAGAGTTAGTGCTTCAGTAAATGATGAATGTGTGCTAGATAAATTCTGCTGGGTAGGCTGCATGCATTGACCAGTTTATTCCTCCTTGTTTCAAAACAGGATTTAAGGGCACTTATATAAATTTTTTTAAAGTTTTTTTAAATGTAAATGAGATATTAAGGATATATATATATATATATATATCAGTATTTTATTGCTAGCATTCCAAGCTACCAGAAACTTAGCAACTGAAACAACATAAATTTATCCTACAGTTCTATAGTCCAGAAGTCTAACATGTCTCACTGGGCTAAAATCCAGGCTTCAACAGGACTGGGTTACCTTCTAGAGTGTCTTGACTCATTCAGGTTGTTGGCAGAATATAATTCCATGCAGCTGTAGGGCTGAAATCCCCATTTCCTTCCTGGCTATCACCTGAGAGCTCTTCCCAGCTTCTAGAGACCACCCACTTACCCACATTGCTTGGCCTATGGGCCCATTCCTCCATCTTCACAGCTAACAACAGTGGGTCACATCCTTTTTTTTTTTTTTTTTTTTTTT
>NW_016107514.1:1037657-1053123 GCF_001604975.1 Cebus imitator | reverse complement strand
AAAAAAAAAAAGAGCTACCTGAGAATGGGAAATTTATGAAGAAAAGAGGTTTAATTGACTCACAGTTCCACAGGCTATACAGGAAGCATGGCTGTGAGTCCTCAGGAAACTTGCAGTCATAGCAGAAGGTGAAGGGGAAGGCAAGCACATCTTACCACGTCAGAGCAGGAAAGAGAATATGAAGGGGGAAATGCTACACACTTTTAAACAACCAGATCTCATGAGAACTCACTCACTGTCGCTGAGAACAGCAAGGGGGAAATCCGCTTCAATGATCCAGTCAACTCCCACCAGGTCCCTCCCCCAACATAGGAAATTACAATTTGATGTGAGATTTGGGTGGGGACACAGACCTAGAAATTTCAAGAGCTAAGGAACAAATGGTAGAAACAGTAAAATAAAATCAGAAAGGAAATGTATTAGTCCATTTTCACAGTGCTATAAAGATACTGCACGAGACTGGATAATTTGTAAACAAAAGAGGTTTAAGTGACTCACAGTTCCGGATAGCTGTGGGGAGGCCTTAGGAAAATTACAATCATGGCAGAAGGCAAAGGAGAGGGAGGTACCTTCTTCACAAGGTGGCAGGAGAGAGAGAGAGAGAGGGAGGGAGGGAGGGAGGGGAGAAAAAGAGAGCACGCGCACAATGGAGAAAGGGCCATGACTTATCAAACAACCAAATCAGCCACTCCCTCAGCACATGGTGATTACAATTCCAGATGAGACTTTCATAGGACACAGAGCCAAACCATATCAGGACATTTATACTCAAAGTCTGTGATATGAAGTTGTGTAAACTTCTTTGAAGTGGACAGTGTATATTTAGCACTAGCCAGTGCAAGAAGACAATCCTGCTCATTTACCCAAATTGTAGTATCCATTATTTTTTTAAAAAAGTAAGGTCATGTATATAGTTAGTAACTGCTGACATTGGGTCTTGAAAGAAGCTTTGCTTCTGATTCCTCTTAAAAATAATACAGTTCAGCAGGTCATGAACTAAAAATAATAATAATACAGTATAATGTAGTGAGTATAAATATACAACTGGTTTTATAGGGCATTTTCTCTACAGACACAGCTCATTGAATCTATGAGGAAAACACCATTTTATAGGTAAGGAAAGGGACAGTAGTTGTCACGTACAGTTTTCTTGTATACAGCTTGTAACTAACCAATAAGTTTTCCAACTCCAAAGTTCATGCTCTCTTCTCCATATTACAGTTCTTGTTTCCCATAAATTTCACATCAGACCTCTTCTGTTGGCTTACTGTTTGGTCTGTTGAGTTGCTGTGGGTAATACATAACCTTCAATTCCCTTTACTTAAATAGGTAGGACCTCCATTCATGCGTAATAGTGCAAAACTATCCTATATAAAAGTAGGATAAAGTACTTTATCTGCTATTTATCAGCCATGTGACTGGGGGCAAACCATTTGATCTTTCTGCGTCTTGGTGTCCTCATCTATAAAATTGGAATGAATAAATGATATTGTATGTGTAACAGTGACTTGAATAAGAAATGGTTATATCTTTACTTTTTATTCTGCTTCTTTGAATGTTTCTGTAATTTTCCCGTATGCATTTGAAAAATTCACCCAAACCTGACCAGTGCTGTATAGTGTCTAAGTAATGCTAATAATAGCACAAACATAATTTTTTTTGCCCTCTGTGTGTTCTAATATGTTGATCCCCTCACCACCCTTTTCTTAGCTTGGTTGTTTTTGGCCAGCTGATACTTGAAGGAGTATGTTATCCTTGACTCTTTTTTTTTTCCTAGCCTGTGTTGGTGTTTTATTTGTTTGCATCAAGTTGTTTTATGACAGGTTTCTTACGTTATCAAGATTCCTTTTATTTCAGATATCTATATTTTTGGCAGCTCTGCTTACAGCGAATGACCATCCAGGTCCACTTATGATTCATGTTAAGAGATGAGAGGTCTCACTGTGTTGCCTAGGCTGGTCTCAGACTGCTGGCCTCAAGTGATTCTCCTGCCTCAGACTGCGAAAGTGCTGGGATTACAGGTGTGAGTCATTGTGCCTGGCCCCTGGTAGTGATTTAAAAGACTCGGTAGGATTTTGTTCTAAGAAGAAACAGAAACG
Source organism: Cebus imitator (assembly GCF_001604975.1). Lineage (NCBI taxonomy): Eukaryota > Metazoa > Chordata > Mammalia > Primates > Cebidae > Cebus > Cebus imitator. The sequence continues at coordinate 1,051,024 of NW_016107514.1, read as the reverse complement.
CACTCCAGCTAGCTTTTAAGAAAAGAAATTCATGATAAGAATTTAAAGAGGTCTTATAGGAATCCAAGTAAAACAGTTTAACAGGTCTTGGGCAGTTGGCTACTCTGAAGTTTTTGTTTTCTTATGGCTCCTCTCTTGACCCATTAAGCATGTTTCTTTTTTTTTCTTTGTCTTCTTTTTTTTAAACAATCTTTTCATTATTGATTTCTGACTTTATTACACTTAAACTAGAGACTGTAGACCATATGTACTGAATTTTCAGTGTGTGAGACTAATTTTGTAGCCAAGTACTTGGTTGATTTTTGTACATGTTCCATATGTGCTTACAAAGTATATTCTTGTGTATATAGTGAGTTCAGGTTTCCGTACATGTGTGTTAAATCAGACTTGATATTAGTGTGGATTGTATCTTCTATATAGTCTTTTGTCTGCTTCTTTTTTGACCTTTGGGTAGAGATGTTAAAGATCTCATATTATGACCATGAATTTTTCTTGTTCTTCTGTCAGATTATTTTCCCCCACCTCCCATGAATTTGGGGGCTACTTTGTAAGTTATTTATGACCCATACATCTTACTGAGGAGTTATTCATTTGTCATTAGAGTTCCCTTCACTTGTTTCTTAGTATGATTTTTTTGAATTCAGGTATTTGATATTAGTTTTGCATATTTGGTTCATATTTACTTTGCTTAGATTGTAAACATTACACTTGACTGGAATTTTTTTGCTCATTATTTTGAGGGGTTTATCTATATTAATATATTTTATTCTATTTTGTTGATATTAATTGCTTGATTATGTTCTGTTTATACTGCACTTTTCTCTGTTCTTTCACTTATGGACATTTTGGAGTTGTTTGTTTTGTTGTAAAAGATGATGCTGCATAGATAATTCTTATGCCTGCCTCCTTGAGCTGGATACTAGAGTTTTGGAAATATATCTTACAGCAGATTTGTGGGTGGAAGGTATATACATCTTCGGCCTTACCAGCATATCTAAATCTCTCTCCAAAATAATCAGTTGACTTATTCTGGTTCTGTGTCACCTTTTTTTTTTTTTGAGACAAGTTCTTGCTCTGTCACCCAGGCTGGAGTGCAATAGCACTGTCCTGGCTCACTTTAGCCTCTGCCTCTTAGGCTCAAGGGATCCTCCCATCTTAGCCTCTGGATTAGCTGAGGTCACAGGCACAGGCTACCACACCCAGCTAATTTTTTTTTTTTTTTTTTTTTTTAGAGAGGGAGTCTCGCTCTGTCACCCAGGCTGGAGTGCAGTGGCATAGTGTTGGCTCACTGCAACCTCTTGCCTTCTGGGTTCAAGCAGTTCTGCCTCAGCCTCTCAAGTAGCTGGGATTACAGGCACATGCCAACATACCTGTCTACTTTTTGTATTTTTAGTAGAGAAAGGGTTTCATCGCATTGGCCAGGCTGGTCTCAAACTCCTGACCTTATGTGATCTGCCTGCCTCAACCTCCCAAAGTGCTGGGATTACCGATGTGAGCCACCATGCCTGGCCTTGCCTGGCTAATTTTTAAATTTTCTATAGAAATGAGTCTTGCCGTGTTTTCCAGGCTGGTCTCCAACTCCTGGGCTCAAGTGATCCTCCCATTTCAGCCTTCCAAAGGGATGGGATTACAGTAGTATGAGCCACCATGCCCAGCCCTGTATCACCTTTTTAAAAAAGACCTATTTTTTAATGTAGCCCATTTTTATATTTTTAAAAATTTGAATCTGAGGGTCTGTATTTTAACAGGAGAATTTAATGTTTTTGTATGTATTGTAATCACTGATGAATTTGGGTTTATTTCTGCTATCAAGTACCACTCTGGTTCAGTCATACAGATAAAGATCAAGGTGTAGATCACAGGCATACCCACTTGCCATGGGCTTTTGAGTTTAGACAGGCACATGTCCTGCACAGGAAGCAATGTGGTAGATTTTCCAATCATGTATAGGTCACCTATTCCTTGTAGGCCAGTAGAGAGTTTCATGAAGAGAAGATACCTGCCATTAACTTATTAATGTACATGAACAATTAATTTAAATTCCCAAGTTTTCTGTTTGTAAAACAGACCTACCAAGGTCTCACTGTGTTGCCCAGGTTGGTCCCAAATTCCTAGGCTCAAGCAATCTGCCCACCTTGGCCTCCCCAAGTGCTGGGATTACAGACATGAGCCACTGCACCCAGCCAGTTGGATTTTAGTTGGGTTTAAGAACTGTATCCATAAAGGACTGCTATGTAGTAAGCTGGAAGGAGCATGCTGCTATGTGCAGTCCTGGATTTTTAACTTCTGATATTAGCAACAACTTGGACACAGTCCAATTTGGTTGAAGGAGTTAATATATAATTTAGATTTTAACTGACAGAATCCAAAATGACCTTGGTAGGCAGAATGATTGGCTAAATTTTAGCAAAATTGATTTAAATAAAAACGAAGTTAAAACCCAATATTTGCTAGTAAAATAACCATACAAATATAAAATGGAGGTCAGCTGGTTCAATATCCACGTCTAAAAACTTAGTTTTACAATACTTGATTCATATGAGTCAAATAAGTAATAAAGCAAACAAAAGAATAAATGTGATGCTAGATCAGTAAAAATATAATGTACAGATAAGGCAGGTTCTACCCTGTCAGGCCTCAACTGCAATTTAGTTCTGAAACTCTCATTTTAAAGGGATATCTACAAACTGGAGTCTGTGCTCAGGAGACCAATAACATTGGTATGAAGGCTGTAACATTCATGACATTTTAGGAATGGTTGGGTAACTGAACCGTTTTAACCTAAAAAAAGAAGACTTAAAGGAGAATATAATAATGACTTTCAGATACTTAGGTGACTGACATATGAAAGAGGGACTCATACCAGGACCATGAGTAGAAGACCTACAATTGGACTCTTCATAAAATGGAAAGAGCTTGTTCACTGGTAAGTTAATTTGCACTGGAGTAGGAGTTTGATTGGCACATATGAAGGCTTGGAAGATGGAGTTTATTCAAAGGATAGAGATTTGCACTTGATTTTTTTTTTTTCTTCTTAAGGACATTTAAGATACTATTGTGGGCTGGGCATGGTGGCTCACACCTGTAATCCCAGCACTTTGGGAGGCCAAGGTGGGTGGATTGCTTGAGATCAGGAGTTCAAGGTCAGCCTGACCAACATAGTGAAACCCTGTCTCTACTAAAATACAAAAATTAGCTGGATGTGTTGGTGGGTGCCTGTAATTCCAGCTACTCGGGAGGCTGAGGCAGGAGAATCGCTTGAACCCAAGAGGCAGAGGTTGCAGTGAGCCAGGATCACACCACTACCCTCCAGTTTGTGCTTTTGCCCCATCTTTATATTAATTATCTGAGAAGTACTGAGCTGAGCTCCTCACACTTATTTTGCCAAGAAGGTTTAATGACTTTATAGACCAGGAGTGCTGTACAAAATGTGGCAGTAAAGGGTTTTTGTCACTGGGGGAAAGGGATGTGATAATTAAGAGTAAGGAACCTTGGGACCATATTGTGAAGAACATTGTGTGACATAGTTTAAGGAGTTGCTTAACCCTCTGGACGTCTTCAAAGAGGGAGTCGTATTCCTTTCCCTATTCTCTAAGTGGGGCAAATTTCTACCCTAAACTTAGATATTTGTATAATAATAAGCCTCATTCACCATTTCACCTATTTTTTTTTTCTTGGTAGGCCTTTACCCCCATCCTTTCTGGCTTAAAGTTTCATTCTTGGAGAATTTTTTTTTTTTTTTTTTTTTAAGAGGAAGAAAGAGAGAAAGAAAAAGAAAATTTAAAAAAAAGAAAAAAAAAAAGAATAAAGGAAAGGGAGGAAGAGGAAGAGGGAGAGAGAACAGGGGTGTTGCTTTATTGCCCGGGCTAAAATGCAGTCTAAAAATGGGTATGCCTGTAATTATGTTTAATAATAGAGACTTAAAAAAAAAATGAGGGTAGAAAATAATTAACAAGCAGCCAACCAATATTTCATTTAAACCTGTAAATATGTGTGATGTAGTACTGATAAGAGTGTATATTTTGTGTATTTAAAGTGGAGAGTTCTATGAATGTTAATTAAGTCTACTTGTTCCGGATCTGAGTTCAAGTCCTGAATTCTTGGAGAATTTGTAGGAGAAATAGAAAAATCATGTTGGATTTAAGTGTGAATATGTAAATTTTCAGCCTTAGCCATGAATAAGCCTTACTTAAAAGTACTGCTGAGTAGTAGTCTTCAGAGACTTTCAAGGGCAGGGAGAAGGAAGTCAAAATTTTCTATTTCACAGTGCATTATTTTACTTGCAGGCTTTCTTGTAATTTTCTTATCAGATCAACATTTAAAGTAGCTATATTGGTCACACTGGAAGTTTTACTGGTTATTTAAATGCAGTGTCACTATGGAGGTAGTTGGATGAGGCCAGTAATTTACTGCTTATATAGCGTTGATATAAGTTCCTCTTTACACCTTACGTATGTAAGCAAGCATGGTATAAACAGTGGCTTACATCCTTCCAGAAATTTTCTGTACCTCTATAAGCCTGTGTATGTGTACATGTGTCCCAGTTCTACCAGTAGGATTACACAATCACTACTGTTCTACAACTTTATTTTTTTTCACTTGAGGGTAAATCCTGAGTGTCTTTCCATATCACCACATATAAATCTCTCGCGTTTTTTAAAAACCCTCATATAGCTGAACCACAGTTTATCAGTTTCCGATTCTGTTAGTCTAGGTCTGTGGTAGCAAATAACAGAAGCCAACTCTGGTTAATGTAAACAGAAGATTTCATTGGAAAGATTGGACAGTTCACAGACAGGAAAGCAATAAAATCAAGTTTGAAAATGGGCAAAATGAAGGAAGGCAAGCACAGCCAAATTCCTGAGCCTGCTGGAGAAGATGCTGGATGCATACCACTGGCCTCCACTGCTCTCTCATCTCTGCTGTAACCACCACGTATTGTCCCTTGATGGTCCTTGATATTGCAGTACTTTTTCAAGATTCTAAGTTCTAGATAGGAGTATCTGATTGGCTCAGTCTAGGACACATGTCTCCCTGCCTTAGCTGCTAGGGAGCTCAGAGAAGAGTGCTGTGATGCTAGGTAGCCAGAAATAGCAAATGTCCACCTACACCTGCTTTGATGAATATCATTATAGACAGTGTTGCTTTTAGCCTTCTTGTGCATTTGTGCAAGAAGTGAAATTTCTGGGTCAACTGGTATTTACATTTTGCATTTTGGTAGGTATTGCCAAATTACCTTCCATTGAAAGTATCAATTTAGAAAGAATATTTAATTTTGACCTTGGTATATATTTCAGATACTTACAATTCAACAGGCTAACTCCAACATTGTGTATCTTAACTGATGCCTAGTGTTTGAGAATTTAGCAGTTTGATTTTGTTACTGTTAACACATTATTTCTTTGGTTATTACTAATCTGTCAATTGCATGAAATAGTTTTTCTGCTTACAACCTTTGATACAAACCATTTATATTATACAACTTAGAGATCATGTATGGTAAATTTACTACATAATTGTATTTTACATTTACATCCAGTTTGATCTATACCATCATGAAAAAGTTTTCAAATGACTTTATTGAAATATATTTCTGAAATACTGCAGTTATCATTTGGAATTTTTAATTACAAAAGGATTAGGAAAATAGATTAAAGTATGTTAAGATACCTGATTTATCTATGTGACTTAATTGGAGCACTTTATTATTTGGGATAAAGTCAGCATAGTGGAAATAATATTCTTTTTAAAAAATTTCTGTTTGTTAAATTTCTGCAGTGTCAGAGTCATTTCCCTTATAGAATGTTCCTTTGATCCCTAGTATTGGTATCTGGAAATTGAGATGGCATTCTTTCTAGTTAGCAAAGATATTGATTACAAATAGCAGTATGTATCTGAGAAAGAACAAATTCAAGAGGTTGAGTAGCACAGTGGGGAAAGAAAATATGATTTAGAATCAAAAAACTTGATTTTGAGTTTCATTATGCCTCTTATTATTTATGTTAAATTGCCAACAAATGATTCAGATTTTTCCTTTGATCTCTGTCCTTGTAAATATTGATTAAAAGAGAATAGAAGCATTCCAGATTCTTCCCAGTTTATTTATTTTACCATCAGTATTAGCAGAAATGGGGATGAGATCTTTTGTTGTATATGAGTCGGATTAGATGCTATACAGTAATTTTTAGGTTTGTTTTTTATAAGCCACAGTATAAGGTATATTTTACATTGTAATCTAGGGTTCATGTGTATAAATGCATATATATCTCTAAAACAAAAATTTCCAAGTGTGCTTATTCTAATCTTGTAACATATTTGCTATTTTGTTCTAATTATTATTATTATTTTTTGGAAAAGGAATTTTGCTGTTGTTGCCCGGGCCTGAGTGCAGTGGTACAAGCTCAGCTCACAACAACCTCTGCCCCCCGGGTTCAAGTGATTCTTGTGCCTCAGCCTCCCAGGTAACTGGGATTACAGGCATGTGCCATAACGCCCAGCTAATTTTGTATTTTTAATAGAGTGGGGGTTTTTCGCTATGTTGGTCAGACTGGTCTTGAACTCCTAACTTCAGATGATTCACTTGCCTTGGCCTCCCAAAGGGCTGGGATTACAGGCATGAGCCACCGTGCCTGGCCATCTAATTTTTTTTTTTTTTTGAGACAGAGTTTCACTCTCTTGCCCATACTGGAGTGCAGTGACACAATCTCGGCTCACTGCAACCTCTGCCCCCCGGATTTAAGCAATTCTTCTGTCTTTGCCTTCCCAGCAGCTGGGACTACAGGTGCATGCTACAATGCCCGGCTAAGTTTTGTATTTTTAGTAGAGATAGAGTTTCACCCTATTGGTCAAGCTGGTCTCGTACTCCTGACCTCAGGTGATTCACCCACCTTGGCTTTCCAAAGTGCTGGGATTACAGGCGTGATCTACTGTGCCCGGCCCATCTAATTCTTTTTTGATGCTAGTTCCAATCTACTAAATTGGTTTTTGGACTTAACTAGTTACGGCTTACTATCTAAAAAACATCAGAGAACGTCTCTAGTTCCAACAAAACTGACATCATACAATTCTAAGAGACATTTATAACTGTTTTCTTTTTATTTTACTTATTTTGAGACAGGGTCTCACTCTGTTGCCCAGTAGGAGTACAGTGGCATGATCATGACTCACTGTAGCCTTGACCTCCCTGGCTCAAGCAGTTCTCCTGCCTCAGCCTCCTGAGTAATTGGGACTGTACACACCACCACAGCTGGCTAATTTTTTGTTTTTTCTAGAGACAGGATCTCACTGTGTTGCCCAGAGTGGTCTCAAACTCCTGGCCTCAAGCAATCCTCCTGCCTCAGCCTCCCAGTACTGGGATTACAAGTGTGAGCCACCGTGCCAGGCCATATAGCTCAGTTTTATTCTTCCTGATTTTTCTGAAACATTCCAGCCATTTTCCACTGTTAAGACAAACATGAGTTGAAAGGAAGAAAGGAATAGGAATGCCATTTTTGCCACATTCTTACTTGCTATTAGATTTAATACTCTGTAACTTATTCCCTAATAAAATCAAATACTCTATTTTATTTTTCAATTTTTAAAGATTTAAATCATATCTAGCTTTGTATTTGTAAAAATACTGCACTTAAAGACAAACTGTCTTTCTAAGAAAATTTAAATTCTACCTATATTCAAATACCCTCAACATTACCAAATTAAATTTGGCTTATCTAATGAAGGATATATTATTCATGTAAGTTGTATCATTTGAAGTTCAATTAGGAAATAGAAACTACACAGGAATTTGAACAGAGAAAGTCTAATATAAAGAATCCCTAACTGTAACATAGAATTAGAGTGATGGGGGAATTAGCCAAGAGGTAGAGAGAACTCTGAAGACCATAGTAACAACAGATAAGGTAATAGTCACTACCTCTAAGGCTATGCAGAACATGGAAGAAAGGAACAGATCTGACATCCAGACCTCATTGCGGGGGGCATGGCTGAGGCCTACTGAATGTCAGGCAAGTTAACTACGGAGCTGAGATGGGCTGGAAAGCTGCCCTCTTTGTGTTCGGGGAAGCCTTCCATGGTGTGTGTGTGGCCTGAAAACTCCATGAGAGGCAACCTGAAGGAGTGCTGGGAGCAGATGGCCGTAGAGGGGTGCTGAGTGCTGATGAAGCTGTCATGCCCTGTGCCCTACCAAGGTAGAAAGGTTTCAGTCTCACTTGAAGGACAGTGAAGGGTAGATCTGGAGCTAGGAGGAGTCAGTTGATAACTGGCACATGAATATACTCACTACCTTTTCAAAGAAAAACAACACTTAAATTAGGGGCAGATAATGCAGATAGAATTCTAATTTAATGCAGTCACATTTTCATTTTCTAGCATCTTTTTCCATCTGAAAAATCCACTTTTAAATAAAAAGTTTTTAAGAAATTTTTAGTTTTTTTTCCTTGAAATGTAGACTAGAGTTGTTTGATAGAATAGTCTGTCACTTTGTGATCTTTCCAGTGAGCATGAGATGCGTTAATTTATTCACTGAGCGTCTGCTTTTAAGCCAGTCCCCTGTGCAAGGTTGTTTTCAAAATACAAAAAGGTGAACATTACTGCTCCTGAGGAGGGAAGCTAGATGTATAAACTGATAATAAAAGTACCATGTGATAAGTGCTTAATCAAGTATATATGTATATTTTGGCCTTAGCAGATAAACTGAGCTTGTCTAGGTATTGGGAAAGAAAAAAGAAGTGTAGATGGGTTATCTCTTTTATTTCTTACACTAGCCAATGAATAAGATGTAGTATAATTATCATTACACAAATAACCAAACATGGCCTAGAAACGTGAAACAACTTTTTCTGTCGGTGTCAAACACAGGATTCAAAGCTAGTCCAGTAAATATTTATTATCTCTTAAATTGGTCATATACTTTTAAATGAAGAAGGCATGAGTTCATCAAATATAAAACACAGGACTACATACAATAGTGAAAGATTTAAAAAGTAGATTTGGCTGGACATAGTGGCTCACACCTGTAATCCAAGCACTTTGGAGGCCAAGGCGAGCGGATCACCTGAGGTCGGGAGTTCAAGACCAGCCTAACCAACATGGTGAAACCCCGTCTATTTAAAAAAAAAAAAAAAAGTAGATTTGATGTGTCCTTGCCCTTAAGGGGTTTACAGTCTAGCTGTGCTCATAGAATATGATAAAGGCTTCGATTGAGGAACTGGAAGAAAGTATGCCATTGTGTAAGAGAGGGAATGCCTTTTTCCTCCTTCTTGGAAAATCATAGAGTACTATAACATTTGAGTTGATTCTGACAAGTAGAAATGGTAAAAAATCAAAATATAAAAATAGGAGTAAACAGGAAGGTAGTTCTCACTGTACATCTGCTAAGTTTCACACCTTGTACATACTGTCCTTGACATGAACAGCCCAGTTTAACTTTAGTATGGACCCTGTGTCAGGCTATTATGAGAAATAAGGCTGGAAAGATAAATCTGTTAAACATGATGGACCTAGGGAAGTACATGTGACAGGTTAAGGTAGTTTGAACTCTATTCTGTGGACAGTGGAATGCATTGAAGTTTTTAAAAGGAAGATTACACAACTAGAATGATAATTAATTTTAAAACCAAATACAGCATATATTCATATTATAATATAGTGACATAGACATACTAGATGTTAAATGTAATCCTTCTGTCTCATCCATTCTGTTTTTTTCATTCATTTCTGGTGTGGTCATATGTAGGATCAGTTACAAGGGTGTGGATATATAGTTAGATGGTAATTAAAATGGTCCAGAGAAGAGGTTCCTAAAGGCCTTATCTAAGGCAGTGGTAATGAAAATAAAAAGGGGGTTACAGATGAGAGCTGGAATTATCAGGAGTTAGTGAAGGATATAGTAGGATGTGAAAAGTCTTAAAAATGGAGATAATTTTCAGGTACCTTTCCACTTCTAAAAGTGTATACTCCAAATGCAGGCTCGCTTTCTTGCTTTCTTTTTCTTTTTCCCTTTTTTTTTTTTGAGACAGAGTCTTGCTGTGTTGCTCAGGCTGAAGTGCAGTGGCGTGATCTTGGCTCACTGCAACTTCTGCCTACCAGGTTCAAGCGATTCCTGTGCCTCAGCCTCCTAGTTAGCTGGGATTACAGGTGCATGCCACCACGCCTAGCTCATTTTTTTTGTATTTTTAGTAGAGATGGGGTTTCACCATGTTGGCCAGGCTGGTCTGGAACTTCTGACCTCAAGTGATCTGCCTGTCTCAGCCTCCCAAGGTCCTGGGATTACAGGCGTGAGCCATTGGGTCCAGCCCATTTTTTTTTGTTAAGTATAAAAGTAATGTATACACACGATAATATTAAAACAATATGGAAAAGCAGAAGATTGGATATGGTGCTGAGAGATGACATTATATGACACACAATGGGGAAAATAACTTTTCCCTATGTGAAAACTTTGGGGCAGAAGTCAGCTTTTCTAGTGTGGGCTATGCATAGTAACTTCCTTCCCAAGAATACGGTATGGAAAAGAGGGGGAAAGATTCTTTGCAGTGGAGAAGCCTGACAAACTACCTCAGCCAGGTTATGAAGGTTAAGGTCAACAGTAATCAGTCACATTGATAGTATGTACCCTTGATATGATGGAATGAAAATGGTATTCTTTCTCTGTCATCTTCCTCCCAAACACTTATAATCCCAGTCTAATCATGAAAAAAAAAAAAGACATATTTCAACACAGGGCATGTTACAAAATACCTGATCAGTACTCCTCAAACTGTCAAGAACATCAAAAAAAGGAAAGCATGAGAAACTGTTAGAGCCAAGAGGAATCTAAAGAAGGCCTGACACCTACTCATAGTTCTTGTGGAGAAGGACTCCTTGCCTTAAAATGACCAAAGGACTTAATTAGATTCTTGGGCCCCACCAAAGACATAGTTAATCTCTGGGGTGGGGCTTCAGGAATCTGCTTTTTTTTTTTTTTTTTTTTTTTTTTTTTTTGTGGGGGGTTTTTTTTTTTTTTTTTTTTTTTTGGAGAGAGGGTTTCACACTGTCACCCGGGCTGTAGTGCCGTGGGACAGTAATGCCTCAGCCTCCTCAGGTGATACTCCCACATCACCTTCCAAGTAGCTGAGACTACTGCCATGCACCACCAACCGGCTTATTTTTTGTAGAGGCGCCATGTTGCCCAGGCTGGTCACAAACTCCTGGGCTGAAGCAATCAGTCCTCCTGTCTTGGGGTCCCAAAATACTGGGGTTATAGGTGTGAGCCATCACACCTGGCCAGGAATCTGCATTTTTAATGAGTACTACTTGTAATTGTTATACCATTGACTTGGTATTTAAATATTCAGCTCTCACAATGCTGTCCTACTGAGGGACATTGACTCCAACCTTGAGTAAAGGAAGAAGGTAAGGTGACTTTATGGTAGCAACTCTAATAGCAGTATTAATAAGTGTAGTGATTTGTATTAATTACAGGTAATGATCTGTGTATATCCAAGATATCCACACAAGGCCTTAAAAGACAATATTTTGCACATGTGCTTTTTATTCATTAAACAAATATTTCATGAATTCTAGCGGAATGGATCATTCTAGGTGCTTTGGAGGATGAAAAGATGAATAGGAATACAGATCTTGCCCTGAAGGAACTTTGTTATAAATGTTAAAACAGGCATTTAAATAATTGTAGTGTAAGATAAAAATTAGTACATAATAACTGTCATTTCAGAGGTAAAGTCTTCTGGAAGTCCATTAAGGGAAAGATCACATCCAGAAAAATATTAAAAGAGGCTGGATGGTGCCCATGGCTTTCTGTTTGTTGAGGAAAACAAATAAAAAACCTTTGTCATGTGGACAGGTGCTCTCCAAAGTCTCAGGGTAATTCTTTGTGTTGGACTTTTTCTTTTTTCTTAAGCCTCTCAAACCTTCTATCAGGTTTAGGATTCCAGTTAGTGATATTTGCTACTTGTGATAGCTGAGAGAATTTGGTGTACAGGACTTGACCAACCTTCTCTTGAGTGTGTTCGGAGATGGGAGACTTGAACGCATGTGTCAAAAGATTTCCAGGGAGAAGCAGGCAATAAAGATGCAAGAAAAAGGAGTTGCGAGATCTCCAAAGCAGGAGAAAAGGATGAGATCTCATTTTTAATTGTAAAGGAATATAGTACTGTCTAGGATGTAAAGAAAGGATAAACTACATGGACATCTAGAGGAAGTGTCAAGTGAAGAAGTGATCCATGTTGGATTTTTGTCTTTGTTTGTTTGTTTAATTCAGTGATAATACCGATAAGTTATTACATAGTGCTTCCTCTGTGTTCTCAGTGCTTTATATACATTAACTGGTTTAATTCTCACAACTCTTGTTGTGAAGTACATATTGTTCTTATCCTCATTTTGATGATGCACGCAAAGACCAAGTAGTTTATCCAAGATCACCCAGGCGGTGCTTTTAACCACTACACAGTGCTGACACTTCAGTCAAAATCTCTGGAGGCGTGAGGCCTCAGTATCAGTTTTGGTTGCTTTTTGTTTTTGTTTTTGTTTTTTGGGTTTTGGATTTTTTTGGCGTAGATTGAAAACTACTAATGGATAGAAAATGATTGGAAATTGGAGCTACTTCACGTGGAATGGCAAAGGACAGCATCGGTAATGTGGAGTGTCTGTCTACATGGAGAGAAAGGGAGAGGTTGTGCACAGGCCTTGTTCTTGGTCCAGAATGAAAGTCATTGGCAGGAGATAGTTTTTCTCCCCATTTCAAATTGGGTTTTTATCAGAGATCCCAGCATAAATTTTTTTAAAAGACTAGATAGTTGCTTTTTATTTGATTTTCCATTTCTATTGGAAAAGTAGCAACAATAACAAAAAAGGTTTTGGAATTTGTCAGCCCCTTTACTCTAAATTCTTTTTTGTTCTCATTCTGTTTAATTCTGTGATTAAAAAACAAACATGGGCTGTGTCTCTGTCTTCTTTTTGCTGATTCCTCTTTGCATGTGGCTTGTCTCCACCCTGAACGTCTTTCCTGAAATCTTTACTCACATATCCCGTTGCCTACTCACATTTGTCTCTTAGACGAGTAATAGACATGTCAACTCAAAGTAACCAAACTAGAACTGATGATCTGTCCACTCTCAGTCTGCTTTACCTACATCTCCCATCGCACTGAATGTTCTGTTTGATCAGGCAAAAACATTGGAGTCATTTTTAGCATACTTCTGTTTCTCAAAAAATTCATATTCATGTTGTCAACACATTCTCTTGGCTCTGCCTTAGTCACTTTGAACTATCCTGAGTACAACCACCCACTGTCCAAGTCACCATTTCTTGCTTCATTGAGAAAGCTCCTTACTGGTCGATGCCTTTTTTTTTTTTTTTTTTTTTTTTTT